>NC_066535.1:4988773-5016273 GCF_024679095.1 Eriocheir sinensis
TCGAGCATTTTGTCTAATAGGTATGATCGGCGGGTATTATTAAGGCTAACAATACATTTTTGGGGAGTGTTTTGTGTGATGGATAACGAGGCGAGGGGCGTGCGTGGCCTGCCTGTTGCCGAGCCGCGCCGGGAACGACTTGTTGACACGGCGAAGCGGCAGGAGGCAGGTGGAGGCAGGTGTGCAGCGGCGGCCCTCCCTCCCTCAGTCGCCTGCCTGACGCCGCCGCGAGAGGTGGTGCGCTGCCCTCAATTCTCTTCCCGGCTCTGTGGGGACGGCATGACCCTCCCCGCTGCTCGTTGACGACTTCGCTGTGCCTGTGCCGCGCGAGCCTGTGACTGTGTGTGTTGACCTAGCTTTTGCGTTGTGTTGCTGATTTACTGATTGTTTGTGTTGACTTTGCGTTGCGTTGTTTTGCTCTAATACTAACTATTTGTAGTGACTTAGCGTTGCGTTGTGTTGCTCTAATAGTGTGACTTTGTAGTGATTTAGCTTTGCGTCTAGTTACTATCATACCGGGACTCTGTATTGACAGTGTTGTGTTGAGCTGCTCTAATACTATAACTGCCTCTGGTGAGCTTCTCTAATTCTGTAAGTGTTTGGTGAGCTTCTCTAATACTGTGAGTGTCTGTGGTGAGCTGTTCCAATACTGTGAGTGTGTGGTGCCCGAGTTTTGCGCCGAGCTGCCCAACACACCCGTCCAGGCCCCGGCCCCGGTGTGTAGGGATCAGGGTGACGCGTCTGGAGTCACGGCCCGTCACCGTGCATTAGTGACCCCGCCAATCGCTGCCCTTATCGCCGGACACCATCGCCGGGCCGGCTAAATGGCACGCCCCTGCTGCTGCTGCCGCCGCCGGGTGCTGGAAGGAGGCGAGTGAGCCGGCCTGACAGCCACGGGGACCACACCCACCCGCTCCCTCCCCCGCCACCTACGCCACTCAGAGTTTTTGGCTCTGATAATATCGCTGCAGGTGGCTCTTCACTTCCTTCCCGGCCACCAGACGCCAGTAGTTGTGTGTCTGTGGCGCGGCGGTGAAGTGCCGAGTAACAGTGTGGTGGAAGTGTCAGTGCATCGTGTGCTTATTTCAGGACGCTGAAAAATAGACTGACAGACTCGATTGGACAGTAACAGTAAATTAAAGTGACACCCTGCGAAACGGCGAACATTTCCTTGTGTAAAAACGGTGATTCTTCTTTGCGGCTTACATTAAAAACAAGAAGGAACACTGTGCACGAGGATAACGTTAAGTGGAAATATAATAAAGAATTGAATAGACATTGAGAAACTGCTCTTGCCCGCCACCTTGAGAGACTGATAAACTAGGCATTCGAGGGCTTGATTCAGCCTCGAGTGTTGTGTGAGGGTGAGGTGAGGAGCAGGACACCACCACAACCCCCCACCCCCTCCCAGCGGGACACACACATCCCTCAGCTCCGACCCTGACATTGGAAGGTAAGATAAAGGCCTTGTTTTAATAGCCGGCCCCACCCCCAGCGAGATCATCCCAGCCGTCTCAACATAGATACGCCTCGCCGCCTCACTCACTATGGATGGGCGAGAACAGATTTAATAGGATGTCATTTTATCTTTCACTTTTGTTTCTCGCCTCACGCGCCGCCACGGGAGGCATGAGGCGACGAAGTTTGTCAAGCCCGTGTTGTTAAATGTCTCGGCATCTCAGTTCGCCCGTTCGAAAATCCCCTCGTAGAAGTTCCCGGGCTTTTCATGGACTGTTTTGTGTTCCTATAGGTCTTGCGCACCACGAAGGGGAAAACACCCATGAAATCCCAGTTAATCTTCTCTGTGGCCGTAGAAAAAAGTCGTAAAGGGAGTCCAATACACTTTTGAATACGAGGCACCCCCGTCACAACACCGCCGGACGAGCCTCCCTGCGTCACCTGCGTCCCGGGTTATCGCTCGTATCATCAGCCTTTTATCAGCGTGGAGAAGCCAATCCGCCCGTGGCATCGCAGCGGGGAAGGTCTATTAAAAGGGGAGACTCAATGTTCTTGTAATTATTTTCCCACCGTGCAGCTAGACGCCCCACGCACTAGCTCATCTCCCCCCCTTTCTCCTCCTCCTCCTCCTCCTCTGCCTCTTCCTCCTCCGCCTCCGCCACCTTCTCTTCCTCTTGCATTACTGTCGGATTTTATCATGAGAGACCCGGAGATTTTAGTTTTTGTTCATTCTTTTATCCTGAGAACCTCCTAAGTGTTCTTCCTAATTGGCGTTCAACCTTGCCATTACCGTCTAGCAAGTCGTCTTGTTTTCCTCCGCATCCTCCAGCTTTATACCCCCCCCCCCCCCCGCCTCACCCCCCCTCTTCATCCTCCTCCTCAGTTTTTCTCTAACTTTTCAGGTCTGCAATACTTTTCCTCGCTCTAAATGCATCCTTAATTTTCCTTCCCAATCACGCCCCCTTCCATCCCTACCTACCCATGTCCCTTCTATCTCCTCTCACTTCATCTTTCCACTCTCTTACTTAATACATCCTTTATTTATTACCTTTGCACTCACGTCCTTCCATCCATTCCCACTCCATCTTTCTCAGCATCATATTTCACTTTTCCCTTCGTTCCTCTCTCCCTATACCTTCCTCCCTCCCCCTCTTCACACCCACTCTTTATTTTCCCTTTTCAGTCACGTCCCCTTCTATCCTTACCCATGTTCCCTTCCATTCACTCCCTCTTCATCTTTCTCAGCATAATATTTCACTTTTCCCTTCGTTCCTCTCTCCCTGTACCTTCCTCCCTCTCCCTCTTCACACCCACTCTTTATTTTCCCTTCTCAATCACGTCCCCTTCTATTCTTACCCATGTTCCCTTCCATTCACTCCCACTTCATCTTTCTCAGCTTCATATTCCACTGTCTACTTCTCCGTCCCTCTCTTCCCTACCTCCCTCCCACTCCATCATCCTTCTCGCCCTCTCTCCCTGCAACTTGAGCCTCGCCAAGTGCATGTAAAAGTGTATTATTTTTTCTCCTGCGACAGCGACGAGGCGTTTAATATAATAACTCAGACGGGGGCAAAAAAGATGACTTTATGATTTCCCTCTCGAGAGATGAACAAACTTGAGTTGCTCGGTCAGATGGAGGGAGGGAGAGCGGGAGGGGGATGGAGGGAAGGCGGGACGACCGGGTGGGGGGTGGGGGTGGGGGTATTCGAGACATGGTGAATGAATCAGCTTCGTGGGGCTGCTTCGTGTGGGCCGAGCCGAAGCATTCCTGCGGGTGGTTCGAACGCGGTGATTCGTTTGCTCTCCATAAAGACTCGTCGTTGTTTTTGTCTTCTTCCTTAACAACAATGAGATGGACGCGTTTCTCTGTTATTGGAATAGTAAAAGTAGGTCTCTCTCTCTGTCTCTCTTTCGTCTTTACTTTCCTCTCTTTATCCTTTCTCCATTTTCTCTCTTCTTCGGTCCCTCAATCCTCCTCTCTCTCTCTCTCTCTCTCTCTCTCTCTCTCTCTCTCTCTCTCTCTCTCTCTCTCTGGTCTTTTCTTAGTTTTCTTCTCCATCTTCCTTCCTTCAGGTATTGCGGACATCCACAACTATATTTCCTTTAATTCTCTTATTTTCTTCCACCCTTCCTCTTTTTCCCATCAACCATTCCTTCCTTCCCTCCCTCGGGCGTGCTTTTGCATAACTCAAGTCGACGTTTTTCCCTTCACGGCTGACTTGGCTATGACGTAACATGCTTTTCGTCTCTTTGATACTTCTGTTGCTACTTTTCACATTTCCGCCTCTAATTCCCATGTTTCTGTTGCTACTTTCCATTTTTACCCCGCTCACTCGCCTTTTCTTTCCCTCTCCCATCGGTGCTCCGTAACACGCGTCTCGAAGGAAAGGTCGGAATAAGAGAATTTCACGGGTTCGGTGGGACGCTGCATGAGACTCTGGTTAGCGGCGTGAGGCAGGGCAGGGAAGGGCTGGACGAGGCGCGGTGACCTTGAGGCTGATGGGGAAAGAGGTGGAGTGCGAAGACATGATTGAGGCTGCTTAGGGATGATTACGAGGAGGAGGAGGAGGCAAGAGAAGGAAGCTGTTGGTAGTAATGAGGAAAGAAAAAGAAGACATGATGAAGGATAAAAATTAAATACGAAGAGGAGGGGAAGAAGGAAAAAGTAATGGTAAGAGGGATGAAGAGGGGAAGGAATGTGGAATGACTAAGAGAAAAAGGGGGAGGAAGTAAGAAATAGAAAAGGTAGATGAGGAGAAGAAGGAAGGAATGTGGGTAATGAGGAGGAAAAGAAGTAAAAAACATGAACGATCCTGAGAAATGACCACGAAGATGAAGAAAAGGAGAGGAGGAGAAAATAAGGAGAAGAGTATGAGGAGGAGGAAGTAAGAGAAGAGGCTGTTAGTAATGATAAAGAAAAGTGGAGGACATGATGGAGCGTGAGAAATGACTACGAAAAGGAGGAGGAGGAAGAAGAAGAGGAGGAGGCTGTTGGGTAAGATGGAGCAATGAGTGAGATGAATGAGCCAAGAGATAAGGGTTAGTGAGCAAACATATGCACGGGAGGGAATGAGGAAAAAAAAAAAGATTGATGTAAAAGTGTAACAGGTGGAAAAAAAAGGGGTGAGAAAGATTTAGTGGTAGTTATGCGTCAAGGCCAAACACGTGGAGGCTAAAACAAACGAGTGGAAGTGGCATCCGGGTTCATTCAGTAAA
The DNA here is from genome assembly GCF_024679095.1 of Eriocheir sinensis. Classification (NCBI taxonomy): domain Eukaryota; kingdom Metazoa; phylum Arthropoda; class Malacostraca; order Decapoda; family Varunidae; genus Eriocheir; species Eriocheir sinensis. The sequence continues at coordinate 4,993,448 of NC_066535.1, forward strand.
TCCAGAGCCAGGGCTGTCAACACACACACACACACACACACACGAGTCGCTCCGTTTCTTCACCCTTTCACCCTCAATCTTCTGTATAATCCCGTTGAGAGAGACAGAAAGCAGGAAAGAAAGACAGAAAGCAAGAAAGAAAGAAAGAAAGAGACAAATAAATAAAGAGACAGAAAGGAAGAAAAAAAGAAAGAAAAAGATAGAAAGAAAGACAAAGACAGAAAGACGTAGTAGAGGTAGTTGTAGTAGATTAAGGAACATGAGAAACAATGGCAGATGACGAAAAAGGAAGCTAAAAATAAGGCGGGCGAGAGAGAAAGAAAAAAAAAAAACATCACAGGGGGCAAAAAACGTCTTAGGAACGCCGCCTGTCCTTCCGCTGAGAGATTCGCAGACCTAAAAAGCTAACGCGGGATGATTTTTACCCCCCTTCCACCTCTCTCTCTCTCTCTCTCTCTCTCTCTCTCTCTCTCTCGCCCCCACACCTGGCATTACTGTACAGGTGATGGATGTAGCAATTACTAGGCGTCCCTCGCGTCAGCCGGAAGGTCACGTCGCGGGAACCCCTTCAAGAATGGGACGAATTCTTATAAGTGTCATTCCCGCCGCGAGGGTATAGAGAAGGAAGGGTTTTTTGCAGCCTCATAGCGACAAGTTGGCAGTGGTTAGCGTTCATTGACGAGGCGGGATGAGGATTAGGAGGAGGAGGAAAAGAGAAGGTTGGAAGGGAAGAAGTAATAGAAAGATTGATAGACAGGTAAGAGGAGGAAGAGGAAGGTTAGGATGAAAGAGAGAGAAGGTCGGAAAGGGCAAGTAACAGAAAGATTAATAGGAATGTAGGAGGCAGCGAAGGATTAGGAGGAGGAGAGAAGGATGGAAAGGGATAAGTAATAGAGAATCGGATAGGCAAGTAAGAAGTGAAAAAGCAGTAGGAGAAGGAAGTGAAGGAAGGAAAAAGGTTAGGAAAGAAGAGGTAATAGAAAGATTGATAAAGAGGTAGGAAGAAAGGAAGGAATAGGAGGATAAGGAGGAGGAGAGAAGGGTAGAAAGGAAGAAGTAACAAAAAGAGGGATGGGGAGGGGATGCTGAGGATGGAGGATAGTAGCTTGAGAAAGGAGACGTAATAGATAGATAGATAGATAGTCAGGTAGGAGGAGGAGAAGCAGGAGAAGGAAAAGAGGGAGAAAACCAGTAATTGGATTAATGTATAGGTGGTGTCCTTGCAGCTTCAAAAGAGAGAGAGGAAGAGTGGCTTGCCTCCTATTGTGTTTGTTTGGCTTAGGTTTGGTTCGGTGAGGTTGTGATAGGTTGTGTTGGGCTTGATAAAAGTTAGGTTAGGCAGTGATGGGTTTGATAAGGTTATGTTATGTTAGGTTAGGCAATGTTGGGTTAGATAAGTGTTATGTTAGGCAGTGATGGGTTTGATAAGGGTTACGTTAGGATAGATTAGGCAATGTTGGACTTGACAAGGATCACGTTAGGTTAGGTTAAGGCTGTGTTGAACTAAGGCAGAGGAAGTGTTAGGCTTGATAAGGGTCATGTTAGGTTAGGCAATGTTGGGCTAGATAAGTGTTGTGTTAGGTCATGTTAGGCTGTTTTTTGGCTTGTTAAGTGCTACGGTAGGTTAGGTTAGGTTCAGGTAGGTTACGTAAGGCTGTGTTGAGCGAGGTCAGGGAAGGTTGAGACATGCTAGGCTGAGTTAGATGAGATTAGAGAGAATTTGGCTTAGGGTAGATTAGGTGAGCTTACTCTGCGGTGGACTATAGTATTGTGTGCGAGGCTTTTGTGTGTGTGTGTGTGTGTGTGTGTGTGTGTGTGTGTGTGTGTGTGTGTGTGTATGTATGGAGGGGCGGGGTCCATGGAGGAAGGAGGTCACCACTCGCCCTGGGATGACCGTGTTTCAAAGTCAACAACACACGCCATTCAGAACACACACACACACACACACACACACACACACACACACACACACACACACTAAGGCTAGCTCTCCCCCTCCCCCCACACACACACACACACATATACACTTGAACAATGACCTCCTCCTCCTCCTCCTTGTACCTCTTGTCTCGTTCTCCTTTTTTTTTTTTCTTTTCATTCCTGTTCTGTTGCACGGCCGCCGCCACGGTACTTTCCCTTTCCGTCTTTTATTTTTCTCGTCTCTTCTCATTTCTCTGGTTTGCTCTTAAGTTTGTTTATCTTTTGGTTTCAGTGTTTGCATTTCGTTTTATTTCCCTCCTTTTATGTCAGTTTCTTGTTTTTGCAGTGAATTTATCTCTGTATTCTCATTATTTTGTCTGCACACAACTTCAACCCGTTTTATTGTTTTGTTTTCCTCTTGTCCTTCCCTCTAGTGTTTCCTTCAATCCTTCTCCTTTTTCTTCTTTAACCTTTCTTCCCTTTCTCTTAGTCCTTGTCCCTCGTCTGTCCATCATTAGTGTCTTGCATACTTTCCCGTCTGTCATGTTTCTCTCCTTCCATTTTCATTTTCCGCTCCTTCTAGTGTTTCCTTTCAATCCGTCTCCTTTTTTTCTTTAACCTCTCTTCTCATTCTCTTAGTCCTTGTCCCTCGTCTGTCAATCATTCAATCTTGCATACTTTCCCTTCTATCAGTTTTCTTCTTCCATTTTCTTTTTCAGTTTCTTGTAGTGCTTCCTTCAATCCGTCTCCTTTTTTTCTTTAACCTCTCTTCTCATTCTCTTAGTCCTTGTCCCTCGTCTGTCAATCATTCAATCTTGCATACTTTCCCTTCTATCAGTTTTCACCTTCCATTTTCTTTTTCAGTTTCTTCTAGTGCTTCCTTCAATCCGTCTCCTTTTTTTCTTTAACCTCTCTTCTCATTCTCTTGGTCCTTGTCCCTCGTCTGTCCATCATTCAGTCTTGCATACTTTCCCGTCCGTCATTTTTCTCTCCAATTTTCTTCCTTCCTCCAGTCGTATCTGCTGCTGCTGCTCTTCCTCTTCTTACCTCTTTCCTCGTCCTTGTCTTATTCTATCTTTCCCTCTTCATCTGCAATTATAATTTCACATTTCTTTCGTCTCTTCCTTTATTCTTTTCTTCATTTTTTCTCTAGCCTTGTTCGTCTTCTCCTCTCCCTTTTCTTGCCTTCCTAACCGTCTTTGCATTCTGTTGCCTTCTCTTCTGCACTTTTTTCCCTTATTTTCATCCTCTCTTCTATTATTTTATCTTCAGTCTGTTCTTTTGTCTTATCTGAATTTCCCTTTTCTTTTATTTACCTTCCTTCCCGTCCTTGCCTTGTCTCCGCCTTCTCCTCATCTGTACTCTTCGTTCCTTATTTTCATCTCTCTCCCTTCTATTCTTTTCTTCAGTCTTTTGTTTAGCCTTATCCCACTTCCCCTTTCTCTTTTCTTGTCTTCCTTCCCGTCCTTGTCTCGTCTCCGTCTTCTCCTCATCTGTACTCTTCGTTCCATATTTTCATCTCTCTCCCTTCTATTCTTTTCTTCAGTCTTTTGTTTAGTCTTATCCCTCTTCCCCTTTCTCTTTTCTTCCTTCCCGTCCTTGTCTCGTCTCCGTTTTCTCTTCATCTGCATTTTTCGTAACATTTTTACCATCCTTCCACTTAATCGTTTTCTTTCATGACCTGCATTCGAAGAGCCTATTCCTCCGTCCCCTTGTTCTCCCTTCTTCCTCTCTGTTTGTCCGTCATTCATTCTATACCTCCTTTTTCTTCCCCCCCCGCCCGTGTTTTCTCTCCTGCCTCCCTGTCCTTCACTCCATCTCAGCAGCCTTTCCCTTTCCCTTTATCTTCCCTTCCCTTCGTTTATTGCCTCACGCGTGCATTACTCAACCTTCAGTCAGCACGTCATTGTTGTTGGTGCGCTTTGGCAGCTGACCTTTCTCTCTCTCTCTCTCTCTCTCTCTCTCTCTCTCTCTCGTTCGTTCGCTCGCTCTCGGTCTCGCTCTCGCCCTGAAGCACTCTTATGACACGTTTCCGCTTTACAAAACACGCGCCGGTTGACCACATGAAACTGCTGCTCTCTTGAGGTAGTGGTTTTGCAATGCGCTGTTACATGGACGTCTTTCCTTCCTTCATTACACCTTACAATCCTTCCTCCCTCCGTCCTTCCCTCCCATTACCTGTCTTCCACTCTTTCTCCGTCTCTCGCACCTGTCCGTCCTCTCCCTTTCATCCTCTCCCTGCTCCCTCCCTCCCTCCCATTCGTCGTCTTTATGTCGCGTACGTGAATGTATGCCTCTCTCCCTCTCTCCCTCCCTCCCTCCCTCCCTCCCTCCTTTCCTATTCTCCTTCTCTTTTACTTTCATCCTCTTTTCTCTCCATATCTTTCCTCCAGCCATCCCTCTATCCTCCCTACATCGTCCCCTCCCTATCCCCCTTTTTTTTTCTCTCTCCTTCACCCTTTCTTCCTACCTCCCTCACATTTGCAGGACTCTCTCTCACACACACATTTCCCTCTCTATGCGTCCCCCTTCACCCCACCTCCTCTCTCTCCCTTTCTCTCTCCCTTTCTCTCTCCTTACCTCTCCTCCCATCCCTCCATCCTCGCCTCATCGTCCCTTTACTCTGAGTGTGTATGTATGTGTGTGTTGGTACGTAAGCGCCCGTGTACGTGTGTGCGTCTCGCCTCGTGCTATGCGTTCATGAATATACACATCAGAGGGGCCGACGAGAGGCAAGTGTGTGGTGTATGAGGAATAACTAGTGAGCGGTGGCGACTCTTCTGGCCATGACGATCTTGTTTGTGGCGCATACTGAGAGAGAGAGAGAGAGAGAGAGAGAGATGAGGCAAAGAGAAGGAAATCACTTTAATTGCCTGTGGTAGGAAGTAAGAGGATGGAATGCCTTATGGGGTCGACCAAAGGGGGAGTGGGGGGGGTAGGTTTTTTTTTTTCTCTCTCTTTTTTTTTTTTATTTAAACATAGGCACATGTATAATATTTGCAGACCCAAAGGGCCTATTCAAAGGGCAGAATAAAATCTTTATAAAAAATAACTACATAAACTATAAAATAAATATATATATACTATAAAAAATATAAAAATAAAACATACAATACAGAATATATGCTCTCTCTCTCTCTCTCTCTCTCTCTCTCTCTCTCAAGGCTTCACCGGTATCGAATTACTTGCAGATTTATTTATTCTTAGACACGATGAAATTGCGTCAAGATAAGTGCCCGCTCACGCCCCCTGAACACACACACACACACACACACACACACACACACTATTTTTTACTCCTACGCACTAACCTTACGTCCCAATTTTACTCTTCAATCAACGTTCTCCACCTCCTCCTCCTCCTCCCACGGTTGTATTCCACTCTCCCTTTCTCCTACTCAACCCTTCTCCCATGCGTATTCCACCCATATCCACCCACCTATCCACTTCCATCCACTCTTACACTCTTGATCTTTTTTAGCTCCTCTCACCCTTTTCCATACATTCTTACTTGTTTTCTCTTACTCTCTTTCCTTCCTCCTCACTAACCCATTCTCACTCCTTTTGATTCACTCATATCTATTACAACCCACTTACACACTCTCCTTATCTCGTCCACTTCTATTTTTTTTCTAGTTATTTTTCTATATTTAGGTGTTCAGTCCTTCTCACCCGCTCTCCCTCATTCTTTTTTTTTTTTTTTTACAACAAAGGAGACCGCTCAAGGGCACAAAAAAAGGAAACAATAATAAAAAAAGCCCGCTACTTCCTGCTCCTAAAATGAATCCAAAGAGGTGGCCGAAAGGGAGGTCAATTTCTCACTCATTCCGTCTCACTTATTCCAATACCCACCCACTCTTACATACTTTCAATCTCTTGTACTTCAGTTTTTCTCTTTATAATCTATTTTCAACTTTAATCCTTTCCTCAAAATCACACACATTCTCGCTTACCTACCCGCACTCACTCCGTCTCATTAATGCAATACTTATACCCACTCACTCCTACACACGTCCAATCTTTTGTACTTCTATTTTTCTCTTTCTGATCTAATTTTAAATTTAATCCTCTCATCATTGTCACACACTCCCTTATTCTTGCTTTCACCGATTCTCACACATCCTGACTCAGTTAATCCCATATTCTCCCTCTCCTACACACTTCCAATCTTCTGTACTTCTGTTTTTCTCTTTCTGATCTATTTCTAACTTTAATCCCCTTCTCATTATCACACACTCTCATTCTTGCTGGCGCCGATTCTCACACACCCCGACTCAGTAAATCCCATATTCACCCTCTCCTACACACTTCCAATCTTCTGTACTTCTATTTTTCTTTTTCTGATCTAATTTTAACTTTAATCCTCTTCTCATTATCACACTCCCTCATTCTTCCTCTTACCCTTTCACACACATCCCGACTCAGTTAATCCCCTATTCACCCACATCTACACACTTTCAATCTCTTGTACTTCTATTTTTATCCTTATTATCTATTTTTAGCTTTAATTCCCTTCTCATTATTACACTCACACCCAAGCTCACTCCCACTCACATTTTTCCCGCTGTTTCTCGCTCCTTTTCATCTCACTTCCCCAACCTCACCTCACCTAGCTTGTCTCACAGGTTAGGTAAGATAAGGTAAGGCAGCGTAAGGCAGGGTAAGGTAAAGTTATAGGTAAGGGTAGGTGAGAATAGGCTAGTCTAGGAGAATGGGTGACTAAAATAAAACCGGTATGAACCCTCTGTCAAAGCGTCGGGCTCCTGAAGAAAAAACAAAGGAAGGAAAAAATGGAGGATGCTGAGAGATGCTGATGCTGCCGCGATCCTCCCTGGGGCTCCTTCCTCACGACGCCTCACAGCCTCGTCGAGTCACTAAGCCTGAAATGAGCGACTTAAAAGGGGTTCACGATCTCCTGGTTTTCGCAATGAGCCTCGCCGTGTCAACTTACAGAAAAAGGAGTGACCCTGACCGATGACTTGGGTTGCGTTGTGGTGGTGATGCTAATAATACAAGTAGTAGGAGTAGTAGATGTAGTAAGGGTGGTAGTAGTAGTAGTAGTGGTTGTAGTAGAGGTAGTAGTAGTGGTGGTAGTGGTGGTGTTTCATGGTAAAAGTTGTATGTTTTCAATGATATATATATGCTAAAAAGTGTATTTCAGATAGTTGTTGTGGTAGTAGTAGTAGTAGTGGTAGCAGTGGTGGTAGTGGTAGTTGCAGCAGTGATCGCGATGGTTGAGGTGACTTATGTGAATGACTTGTAATAAAAAAAAGCTATATTCATTCCCTACAGAAAAAAGCATTCATAAAAAAGATGAAAAAAATAGTTTTAGAGGAACTAGATGACTGACGTAGGAATGATGACTGACAAGGCCGCAGGATCAACAGATTTAATGATTTTAGTATTATGTACAAGGATAAAAAAAAAAAAAAAATGTAAAAATAGCGAAAGGAGGAATGAGAAATGGAAGAATAGGAGGGTGAATGGGAAGGCAGGCAAAAAGACGACTAAAAACAAGAATGATTTTAGTTCCCTCATGTTTAGGTGATAAAGATGGTGATTGTGATGGTAGTGGTGGTGGTTGTGGTGGTGATGGTGGTGGTGGATTAACATATACACTGAAGGAGAAAAAAAAGTGAGCAGTCTAAAGAAAGAAAAAAAAAAACCTGACAAAATAATAAGAAAGAAAAGAAAAGGATAAGAAAATGGAGTATGATTATCCAGACAAATTCAAATGAAACCAAAGAATAAGAGAACAAGTTTTAAGTCACCAATTTTTTCTCTGAAGTGGAAATGGTAATGACGGTGGAGGTGGTGGTGGTGGTGGGGGAGTGTGGAAGAGGTTATGGAGGAGGTGGTGGTGATGGGGGTGGAGGTAATGGTGGTGGTGGTGTTACCAGTTTCATGCGAGGCCTGGAGGCGGGGGGGAGGTCAGAGGTCACGCGCGGCAGGTCAGTAACGGATGACAAGTGACCTTCCGTGAGGGTGGAGCTGCCGATACAGGATCCCGAGACGCGTGGGTGACGGAGCCGAAGGGAGAGGGAGGAAGGAAGTGAAGGAAGGGGGTAAGGAAGTGAAGGGAGGGAGGGGGAGAAGCAGGAGAAGAGTGAGTGAGGGAGAGAGTGAAACGAAGAGAAAGAATAAGCAGGGAAGTGGATAAGGAAATGGAGGAAGGAGAAAGGAAGAGAGGGAAGGAGTAAGTTGGGGAGTAAGGGAGGGAGGGAGAAAGAGGGAGACGGAGAAGAGTAAAGGAGAGAAGAAGAGGAAGGTATGAGTGGGCGGGTAACCGAGAAAGTAAGTGTACGTTGGACTGAAGAAAAGGGAGAGTGAACGAGGAAATGAAGGGAAGAAGGAACGGAGGGAGGAAGACTAAGAGAGGTAAGTGGGGGTACTGAGTGAATGTGTGAATAAGCCAGAAAGTGAGTTAATGAAGGTAGGACTGAAGGAATGAATAAGAAAAAAAAGTCGAGTGAGTGAGTGAGAAGAGAAAGTGATTTAGTGAGAGAGGGAAAGAGAGAGCAGATAAGGAATGAATATGGAGGTACACGAGCAAATAAATAAGGAAGGGAAAGAAATGGAAAAAAAATATGTATGCTTTGCTTGAATATAGAGTAGAAGGAACTGAGAGAGGGAAGAAAGAAAGGAATGGAGTAAAAAAGAGGAAGGAGTACGCGTGTGTGAGCGAGTGAAAGGAGTGAGTTATGAGTATGTGGGGTGAGAAGGGAAGGGAGGGGAGGGGAGAGGAAGGGAAGACATGGGTGACGGAAGTGAGGGAGATTGAGGTAAGGGAGAGGATGGGTGGAGTAGATAGAGAAGGGTGAGGGTAGGTGAAAGGAGCGATGGGTGAGCATTTGAGGTGACGAAGGTGAGGAGGTGAGAGAGAGGATTGATAAATAGAGAAGAGGGAGAGTGAGGGGAGGAAGAAGTAGGAAGAATAGAGTCCTGATTTAAATATTGCGTCAGAAAAGGGCGGAGGAACTAAAGAATCGGGAAGAGGAGGAGGAGGAGGAGGAGGAGGAGGTGGACGACAGAAACGGAAAAAAAAAATACTAAAACTAAAAGACGGATGGAAGAGGAAAAAGCGAGAATGATAGAGAAGGGAAATATAGATAAATAGATTATGGCTTTTTTTTTTGTCTGAATAACGATATTGCTGTGAAGGAAAGGTGATGAAAGTAATGATAATGATGAGAAAATGGAGGAGGTAGAAAAAGATGTGGATGGAAAGAAGTGAAAAAATGTAGAAGAGAAATGGAAATAAGAACGAGAATAAGGAAAATAGGGTGACAGAATAAGAATGATAAGAACGATAAAGAGGAGGCTAGGAAGAGGAGAAAGACAAGGAAGAGAAAGAGGAAGAATATGAGTCGTAGAAGGAAGAGGAAGGAAGGAAGGAGGAGAAGGGTGTTGCAGAGTTGTGTCAAATGGAGGTATTGCATCACCACCACAACTAGCACCACCACCACCACCACCACCACAACTAGCACCACCACCACCACCACCACAACTAGCACCACCACCACCACCACCACCACCACCACCACAGCCACCACCTTTATCACCTCTATCGGTTTTATTGTTCGTGTCTCGGCGTTTCATGAGCGACACACACACACACACACACACACACACACACACACACACACACACACACACACACACACACACCTTGCAGTTCCTTAGGTATTGTGTGTGTGTGTGTGTGTGTGTGTGTGTGTGTGTGTGTGTGTGTGTGTGTGTGTGTGTGTGTGTGTGTGTTTCGCAAGAAGATTATCATTATACCTTTTAGTTTTTTTTTTTTTCACTTAATTTCACAATGCTTATAATAGGAGAGGATTCGTTGTTGTCATGTTTTTCCTCGAAGTTGACATTCTCTCTTTCTGCCTTTCTTCCTCCCCTTTTTTTTTCTAAGTCTTGGTTTTCTTGTAAGTCGTCTTCGTGATGGAGTCCTTGCGTTCCGGTCTTTCTTCTTTTTTTTTTTTAACGACTTAGATTACGTAAGGAGTGTCACTTTTGCTTGTCGGGAAATTTGTTCGTATACATTTCTTAGAACGCTGGGTGTGTACGTGTGTGTGTGTGTGTGTGTGTGTTAGTGTTTGTTTGTTTGTTTGTTTGTGTTTTTCCGAGTGTGTGTGTGTGTGTGTGTGTGTGTGTGTGTGTGTGTGTGTGTGTGTCATTAGCAACGTCACTACTTAACTATACATATTTGCTCAGGTGTTAATTGCAACTTATTTACATATATATGGACACGTACAGTAGTTGGGAGTGTGTACACGTGAAAGCTTGTATGTGTGTATGTATGTACTGGTGTGTAGGTGCTGGAAAGAAATAATGATAATGAAAATGTGCGTGTGTTTGTTTGGTGGTACGTACATGCAAGTCATTACCTGCCTGATGCTCTTACGTGGCCAAAATTACAGGTGTGAGCAGGTGTGAGGAGAGGTTTCATTACCGTCCCAACCTATGCATCCCCTCCCCTTCCTATTCCTATACATATTAACCTATTTCTTTTATCTTTCTTTTTTCCTCCCTTCTGCGTCCCCTTTGAACCCTATAAATACCTTCTCCTCTTCTCTCTACCCTTCTCTTTTCGTTTCCTTTCGCCCCCTTATTTACTCCCATTGAACTTCTTCTTTTTCTCTTTTCCTTTTCTTCTTCCTCTTTCAGCCCTTAAAATATCTACTCTTCCTGTTTTTATTCTTCCTCCTACTAATTTTTTTTTCATGTCCCTTAAGCCTACTTTCATTTTAACTTGTTCTTCTCTCTATTTCTCTTTCTTCGTCCCCTCAGAACTCCTTTGAATTACTCCTTCTTTCCTACCTTTCCCCTCCTCGTTCCCTTTCACCCCTTATAAACCTTCTCCAAGCTTCTTTCTCTCCTTCCTCCTTCACGTCCTCTCTCACCCTTTTTCTCTCCCTCATGTCTCCCCTTCCTCCCTTCCCTCCCTTCCTTTCCCTCTCCCCAACTTTTTTCTCCATTTCCTCCTTCAAGAACTCTCACCCATTTCCTCTTCCCCATGTCGCCCCATCTCTCTCCCTCCCTCCCTTCCTTTTCCTCTCCCTTACTTCTTTCTCTCCCTCCTCCTTCACGTACTCTGTCACCCCGTTCCTCTCCTCAGTGTCTCCCCTTCTCCCTCCCTCTTTCTCCTCTCTTCCCTCTCAGTCTCTCTCCGCCCCTCCTCCTCCTCTTCGCTGCGACAGGTCCCGTTACCCTAATGAGACAGAAATGGACAGTAACACCACTTTTACAGGCAGGGGAGGTGTGTAGGGGTTCCTGCTCTGTCTCTGATGTGTCTTCTCTATGTAAATCTCTCTCTCTCTCTCTCTCTCTCTCTCTCTCTCTCTCTCTCTCTCTCTCTCTCTCAGGTGTCGATATAGGTGTCATCTAATCAGTTAATCACCTGAGCAGAGCAACACCTGTTTTATTTACGGCTCGGGTGACGAGAGGAACAGCCAAGGTTAGGTTAGGTTAGGTTACGTTAGGTTAGGTCCATTACCCCTTCCACCCCTTCTACCTCTCCTTATTTTCCTTTACTCCTTCAGACACAAATAAGAAGGAAGTGAGGGAGGGTATGGATTGGAGGGCGAGTGGAGACTATGGATAAGAAACACTGATGGAGCCAATGAGGTTTTGAGTGAATCTGGCTTAGTAAGGAAGGCCGACTAGGGAACAGAGGAGAGAGAAGAGACCAAAAACATTGTATCAGTATCATCATCAGCAGCATCGGCTCTTATGGTAATCTCGTGTCTCTCCTACTAACGGGGCACAAGGCTGAGGCGTAAGAGAAAGGAAAGGGATGTGAAGGCTTTAGTGAGCTGGAAAGTAAGCCTGTTAAGGGCGGATGAGAGATAGAAACACGGCGTATCTTCGTCATCATCAACATCATCATCAATCTTTTGTGTCGAGTGGTAACGGGGCATCAGGTTCACACTTAAAGGAAATGAAGCAAGGGTAGATTAGACTGAAGGTAGTAGTAAAATGAACGTGTTGGGTGAAGTAGAGGGGAGAAGGGGAATATATACACTGGACATCATCATCATCATCATCATCGTCAGTTCTAACATCGCCAGTAACATTGTGTCTTATTACTAACTGGATGCATGGATCGGACGTAAGGGAAAGGAAAGAAAAGGTCAGGTTTGAGTGAAAAGGTAAATAAGGGTGTTCGCTTATTTTGAAGATTCCTCACACTTTCTTCTCTTATACCAGGCGAAATTAGATTGGTTTCAGGATCTTTTCTGGTTTTAATCAAGAGAACAGGGACACCAAAATACTCTTCCAAAATCTTCGAAATCGGGGTTATATTAAATAATGTCAAGATTAACAGGTGAAATTAATAAGAGGAGACATTCAGGTACAGAGCCTTGAGAACCGTACCTGTCGACATGAGGCACAGAAACGGAAGCTCATTAGATACAGAGCAGAGGAAAGTAGAGCAGAGTCACCATTGATGTTAATTACACGGAAGTACAGACAAACCGCACACACCGCAAGGCCCTGCTGAAGTGGCCTAAAAATGTTAACCGAGTGAAACAAATAAGAAGAGCGTAAATGGAAGCCTTGATCATCGCTTCCACCTCCTGAAACTGAAGAGCACGAGAACGAATTGAAAAAAAAAAATAACAGGAGAAATAAATAGAAAAGTTTCCTAAAAATGTTAACCGAGTGAAACAAACAAAATTAACATGAATGAAAGCCTCGATCAACGCTTCCTCCTCCTGAATCTGAAGAGCACGAGAACGAATTGAAATCAGAAATAAATAACAAGAAAAATAAAAAAGTTTCCTAAAAATGGTAACCGAGTGAAGCAAATAAAAGGAACATGAATGAAAGCCTCGATCAACGCTTCCTCCTCCTGAATCTGAAGAGCACGAGAACGAATTGAAATCAGTAAAAAATAACATAAATAGATAAAAAAAAATGGCCTGGGAAAATCAACCGAGTGTAACAAACAATAAAAACATGAATGGAAGCCTCAATTAACGCCCCGACATCCTGAACCTGGAACTCTACAGCACAGCAATGAATCATAATAAGAAAAAAAAATAATACCAGGATAAATAAATAATGAAGGGGTTTGCCTCGATGCCTGAAAGAAATGTTGACCAAGTGAAATCAACTATAGGAGCATGAATGGAAGCCTCGAATAACGCTGATACATCCTTCACCTGGACTTTAGGAACACGGCAACGAATCAAAATAGAGAAAAATATATATGCCAGGAGAAATAGAGATAAAGTAGTCTGCTCCGTGGCCTAAAGAAAGTCAAGCAAGAGAAATAATAAGAACATGAATGGAAACCTCGATCGACGCTCCGACTTTCTGAACCTCGACCTCAAGAACACGACACGGAATCAAAATAAGAAATACAGGAATGGAAGCCTCGATAATCCTTCCCACTCCCTAAATCTGAACCTCATCAATACGACAGAAGAAATAAAGAAATACCTCCACCTTCGCCTCCTGAATCTGAACCACACGACAACGAATTAAAATATGAAAAAAATATATACTAGGTGAAACAGATAAAGAAAACTACGCTTCCAGATCCGCCTCCTGAACTCGAGCCACACGACAACAAATCATGATAATAAAAAATAATATCTAGAGCAGGAGAAATGAATAAAAGAACATCCACATCCGCCTCTTAAGCCAAATCAGAGACGAAAACAGAACAAAAGACAATCGAAGAGGAAAAAATGAATGCTCCCACATCCGCTTCCTGGTCCAAATTTTAAAGACAGGGAGAGAGAAAAAAATCGAACCAAGAGAATGAAAAAAAAAGATGAAAAAAATAAAACGGAGCAGTAGAAAATGTATCCCCTACTAACATATATCCGCTTCACAGGGGGGGAAGAGAGAGAGAGAGAGAGAGAGAGAGAGAGAGAGAGAGAGAGAGAGAGAGAGAGAGAAGAGATGGAAGCAAGCAAACAAGCAGAGGAGTGAAGTAGAGAAAAAAAAAAGAGAAGAGGAGAGGAGACGTAAGGAGAGATAAGAATACACAAGAGATGAGAGAAGAAAAGAGAAGAGAGAAGAGAAGAAAAAATAAAGAAAAGAAAAGAAGTGAAGAGATTAGAGGAGAGAAAAACAAAGTAAAAAAAAAAAATCCGAGACAGAGGACAAGAAAAATAATCCCGAAGAAAGTGGAGCAGCATAACCAAGACCTCTAAAGGGACCAGGAGGAGGAGGAGGAGGAGGAGGAGGAGGAGGAGGAGAGGAGGAGGAGGCCGCCGCCACATCCGCGTGAGGGAGCCCAGGACCCGCCGCTAATCCCTGCGTGGGGCTCACCTGGGCGGCGCAGGTGTCCTCAAGTGACCGCCACGCACGCACATCAGGTTACCAGCATCACCGGGTCCAGGAGGAGGAGAAGGAGAAAAAGGAGGCGAGGGTGATGGTAGTGGTGTTGCAGAAGGATTAAGGTTGGAGTATTGAATGTTAATGTTGGTGATGATGATGGTAAGGAGGAGGAGGAGGAGGAGGAGAAGGAGAGGGTGATGGTAGTAGTGTTGGAGAAGGATTAAGGTTTGAGTATTGAATGTTAATGTTTGTGATGGTGATGGTAAGGAGGAGGAGGAGGAGGAAGAGGAGGAGAAGGAGACTGATGCTTATGATGATGATGATGAGGGATTAAGGGCAAGGTGAGATGTAACCCTCCCCCCCTCTTCCCCCCCTATCCCCCCCCTGTCCACTTAAGCCAATGTCATAACCACCCGTAATCCTAGACTCTAAGGTTGTGGATTTATTAAATTTATTTATTTATTTATTCACTATTTTAGATTTATTTGGTTTCTAGTTTTCTTGCTTTCTTTGTTTTCTTCTCTTCATTTTACTTTCATTGGTATTCCTTTGGTTTTTTTTCCCATTAATTTCACTGTCTATTTGTTTGTCTGTGTATATGTCAGCGTCTAAAAGTCTGTCTGTTTGTCTGTATGTTTGTGTGTTTCTCTCTCTCTCTCTCTCTCTCTCTCTCTCTCTCTCTCTCTCTCTCTCTCTCTCTCCACCTCATCCCCTTCTCTTTCTACCTTCTACCGTATACTTTAAGGGTTGGTTTGACTTGGTATTCATATATTCAAATGATGCAAATGACCCAAGGATTAGTGTTCCGCCTTCAAACTATCATTGCCTTTTGTCTAATGGTCACGTTTTATCTTACTTGTGACTGTGTGTTCTTCATTGGATTTGGTATTCAGTATGTGTGTTGGAGGATAGATATAGATAGATTGATAGATAGATAGATAGGTTGGACGTGGTGTTCAGCATGTGCGTAGGGGGACAGAGATAGATCGGTAAATAGATTGATAGATATAGATGCATAGATGACAGATAGATACAGGAGAGAGAGAGAGAGAGAGAGAGAGAGAGAGAGAGAGAGAGAGAGAGAGAGAGAGAGAGAGAGAGAGAGAGAGAGAGAGAGAGAGAGAGAGAGAGAATAATGAAAAAAGTAAAAAAAAAAAAGGAAGGGGAAGTAACGAAAATGATAGCTCTGTAAAAATCGAAAGATAAAAAACGACAAAATGTGGAATAATGTGAAAAAATCTATAAAACAACACAAAATCTATATAAAATGAATGAATGTGTGTGTGTGTGTGTGTGTGTGTGTGTGTGTGTGTGTGTGTGTGTGTGTGTGTGTGTGTGTGTGTGCGTGTGTGAAAAACCCCTGGAGGCCTTTGCATGGTTATATTTTCTTGTATAGTCTTCTGGATGACCTTCTCCGCAAACCTGAACGGCGATATTCAACACCTGCGACACACCTGGAACTTGTACGTGGTTTTTAATTACTCGCCAGGTGTTCAGGTGTGTATGTAGGTATGTATGTCTGTGTGTCTGTGTCTATAGTGTAGGTGTGTGTTGCTTGTATATGTATGTATGTATATGTGCGTTCATGTGCGTGTGTTTCTCTGTGTATGTGTGTATGTATATGTGTGTTATAACATTTTTCAGTAAAGACACGTGTATGGTTAATATGGTTGAGGTGAGGAGGGGTGGTGGTGGTGGTGGTGATGTGTGCTAACAGATGGATGAAATGGGTTGACAATTACTGGTGATGGTGGTGATGATGGTGATAGTAGTGGTGGTAGTGGTGGAGATGGCAGTAGAGTGTTAGTTGTCGTGTGGGCCGTGGGAGAGAGCGTGCAGGAGGGAGGAAAGCTGGGAAGAAGGAAGGAAAGTGGGAGGGAGGCAGGAGGAAGGGGGCGTGTGTGTGAGGGTGGATAGAAGTGGGCTAGAGGGGTAGAGGAGGAGGACGACGAGGCACACGTGGAAAAAGGAAAAGGTGGAGGAAACGAAGAGGAAGAGGAAAGGAAGTCAAGGCAAAGAGCAGGAGATAGATGATTGTTAAAACAGACCGAGGGAAATGAAGAAAAAAAAGGAGTGGAAGTGAGAAGGTTGTGGAGTATGACGAGAAATGGACTGAATAAGGAAGAGGAGGAGAAGAGCCAAATGTAAATGAATGAGAACAGAAAGAGAACAGAAACCAAAAAAGAGTGGGAAAACGAGGTAGTGAAGGAGGAGGAGATGAATGATAAGAAGAGGAGGAGATGAATGATAAGAAGAGGAGGAGACAAAGGGACTGACTGTTGATGAGGTATTGAAAGAGGACGAAAGAGATGAAGATGAAGAAGCAAAAAAATGAATACAAGGTCGGGGATAAAAAGAAATAGGAGAAGAGGAAGAAAACAAAAAGAAAGAAGAGAAGGAATTGTGGAGGGGTTGAAATATTAGCACGAGGTTCATAATTTGTTCTTGTAATTCTTGTGTTGACCTTGTGTTTCCTTATTCAAGCGAAGGAAGATAAATCACAGAAGGGAGTAAAAACAGAAAAAAGAAGAAATAAATAAAAAACGGAAGGTAACTGTTGATGTAATTAGGAGTCATTACTTAACTTCCCTCACTAAATAAGTCTTGGGCCGCTCTTTTTATAGGTAATTTCACTTAATTGCTGTTTTAATTATTCCCTCCACTTACCTGGCCAATTATTTTTATATGTTTTTTTACCTTTCTCCGCGGTGACTCATTTCCAGCAGGTTGACTCTTCGTTATTTTGCAGGTGTCTCGAGTTTGTTTTGCTGAGTTTGTCTCGTTTTATTTGATGTTTTTTTATATATATTCTTCTGTGTTTTCGTTTGTCTGTCTCGTCTGTCACCCGTCTTGTTTTCCTTTTTTTTCCATTCCTTAATTTTTTTTATTTTTAGCTTATTAATTCATTTTTCTTTCTTGCTATTTCTTCTCTTTCTTCGTTTCTGACTTTCACTCTTTCTCTCCTTCTTTTTATTTCAGCTATCTACTTATCTTTCTTGCTATCTGTCTCCTTTCTTTATTACTTCTCTCTCTCTCTCTCTCTCTCTCTCTCTCTCTCTCTCTCTCTCTCTCTCTCTCTCTCTCTCTCTCTCTCTCTCTCTCTCTCTCTCTCTCTCTCTCTCTCTATTTTTAGAGCGGGTGAGAGAGAGAGCGAGAGAGAGAGAGAGAGAGAGAGAGAGAGAGAGAGAGAGAGAGAGAGAGAGAGAGAGAGAGAGAGAGAGAGAGAGAGAGAGAGAGAGAGTGTTACTCGTCCGTCCACCTCATCCTTGTTTTATGCCTCCCATTCTGTTTGTTTTTCTCATAAACTGGTGGTCTTTTCTCCTTTCTATCTCTCCTCTTCTCTCCTCTCCCCCTCCTCACACGTGCACTCTCTCCTTCTTTCTTTTTTCTCCCGTCTCTAAGTTTTCTCTCTTTCTCTCCCTTCCTTTTTTAATGCTGCACATTTTGTTTGTATTTTTTTACAAACTCGTGGTTGTCCTTCACTTCTTTCCCTCTTCTCTCTTCCTCCACACATGCCCTCTCTTCCTCTTTCTCTCCTCTCCTGCCTAACTGTTCTCCTCCTCCTCCTCCTCCCTTCTCTCCTTTCTTTTCTCCTTCCCTCCGTCCTGCGGCTGGTGTGTCGTGTTGTCGCTAGCCACTGAGCCTTCGTAACACCCCTTTCATGGGAGAAAAATGCGACTAGTGATCCCTGCTTCGGGTTACTTGCCTCCTTCTCCCCCTCCTTCTCCTCCTCCTCCGCCTCCTTGTTCCGTCCTCCCCTCCCTTCCCTCTCTCCCTTGTGTTAATCCAGGCAGCTGTGTCCAAACCTGCCTCAAGGCTTACCCCTATATATTTTCACCTTCACCACCAACGCCAGTATCATCACCTATCACCACCCCCACCATCAACACCGCTATCGCATATGACCACTATTACCTCCACGTATATCTTAGCCTTTCCTATCACCACTGCCATCCCTATCACCACCACCATCAGTATCATCACACATCACCACTTTCACCTCTATCACATATCACCACAGCTACCTCCACCACATGAACCACTGCCTCTTCCTCCTTCTCCTCCACCATCATCTGCACCCCTCTTCCTCCTACCTCTTTCCTCCTCCTGCTCACTCCCACTGCAGACACACCTTACAACACCACGCTGCACAACTACACCCCATCCTCCCCTTTCTCTCTCCTCACAGCCCCTTTTTGCAGTGTAATTACCTCACACAAGTACGCTTCACTACACTGCACCACACACCGCCTGGCCCTACGCTCCATACATCAGCCGCACCACAGCCCAGGCGAGCCATTATTCATTGGAGCACCGCCACCTCGGCCCTTTGCTACCCTTTCCTCTTCTTGCCTTGCTGGACTCACCTCCACTACCACTGCAACCACCCCCACGACTCCAGCCACCACTGCCACTACCAATGACGCTCTCAATATCACCCACAGTACTAATAATAACCCCACCACCATAACTAATAATAACAAAAAAAATAATAAAGAAAACATCCACAGCAACAATGAAAATAAAATAGCACCACCACAACCTAAAGGAACAACTATAAAACAAAAGAGCAACGACAATATCAATAACCCTTTAAATTGTGAGTATAAAATTGCACACCCACACCTTGAATTGCCACCATCACCGTTGCCACACCTTCCCAGCCACCACACTCCCTCATCTCTACACACTCATAATATTTACTCACCCTACACTCACCATAGATTCTTACTTGGTGAACTCTAGAATAACTGAACTCAAGATAGGGAGAGTATAAAGACACCTCTGAAGCTAAATAGAATCATTCCAATTTAGTGTCCTCGTCTATCTTCTTCATCAGAGCAGCAAGTTGTGGGAATTTTTCAACTTTTTTTCGTTAAGTCCTTGGTGTTCCTCCTCTACCGTTAATAACAAGTTCGTGGGTGACTGTCTGTGGGCCAGGGGTAAAGGCGGCAGTAATGTTCCCGAGACTTGATGTGTCTCACCCTGACGCTTGGTGACACTGTGAGCTCTTGTTGTGGAAATTTTGGATCGTCTACAATGTAACTTGGTCATATCGTCTTTGTGGGTTAGGTATAGGGCATGCGATCTCCCGTCTTAATTCAGGTAACTAATGTGATTTTTGTGTCAGGAGAGAGAGAGAGAGAGAGAGAGAGAGAGAGAGAGAGAGAGAGAGAGAGAGAGAGAGAGAGAGAGAGAGAGAGAGAGAGAGAGAGAGAGAGAGAGAGAGAGAGAGAGAGAGAGAGAGAGAGAGAGAGAGAGAGAGAGAGAGAGAGAGAGAGAGAGAGAGAGATTTTTAATTTCAACACGTTGCTGGCGATGGTAGCTGAGGGAAGTCTGTATTAATAAGTTTTCAAAGATACTACTACAATAACAGTACTATTAAGGTTACGTTTTTTTTCTTTATTCAACTACAGAAAAAAAAACCAAAGTAACTATTCATGAGTTTATGACTTATTTTACTTATATTTTGGTTTTAGATATACTGAATATAAAGTTTTCAATCATTAAGAATCATACTTTTATACGATTCGCAAATACACAAAAAGATACGTGATTGAACAACTCTTGGTACATCCCGAGTGATTACAGTGGTTTTGTGCTTTATCAATAGGAATTATAACCTTTCTCCTTTCCTTACTATTCAACAGCCTCTTCGACGACTCTCAAATACACTTAAACATACACGAACAAACTTATCACGCTACCGCTGCGATGGGTTGTAGGAGCTTCAGAACCACCTTGATTTATTTTCACATTCTATCCTAACATATCCTGTGTCCAGCAACGGTTTAGTGGTCACAGGATCGCTCTCAGAAACACAACGCTCCGTGCCGCAACACCTACCCCCCACCCCCACCTGCTCTCCTCCTCCACCTGGGTCATTTTTTCATCTTTAATTAATACGCCAACACGTGGGGATCATTCCTCTTACCTTGGCAAGTATATTCCTCCTAACTTGTTCTTGTTCTTTTCTCGTATACGACATCCGATCTCCCTTATTAATACAGGTAACTAATATGATTGACGGGTCAAGATAGATAGATAGATAGGTGGATAGATTTTTGGAGAGCTTTTATGACGTTGGTTTCTGTACCTTTTTTTCTGTTTATTTTTCGTGTGTATTATAGGTGGAGAGAAAGAGAAAGAGAAAGAGAGAGCCTCGATGTGTGTAAAGGTAGGTGGCATGGAGGGAGGGAGGGAGACTATATGTGATTGTGGTTTCAATGGCCAGAGCAGAAGCTGGAAGGAAGAAAGGAGACAAGGAGGAAAGAAAGGGAGGAAGAGGAAGTAATACAGGAAGAAAGGGAAGGAAGTGGAGAGGAAGAAGGAAGGGAAGGAAGAAGGAAGGGAAGCGAGAGGAAGGAAAAAGGAAGGGAAGAGAAAGGAAGGAAAGAAAGGAAGAGAGGAAGGGAGGAAGGAAAGGGAGAGAAGGGGAGGGAGGAAGGAAAGGGAGAGAAGGGGAGGGAGGAAGGAGGGCGAGTTTCCGCTCTAGATCCCCGTCGTTAGCAAGTCGAATTAGTTTGTGGGAGTTGGTTAAGCCTCGTCGTGAGCGTTTCATGTCGGTGCTGTTTTAATTATACTTCTTTCAGCTTTCACATAATAGAAAGTCAACGCGAGACTAAACACAAACAGCAGGTAGATAATTATTAGGAATGAAATGGGCCTGAGAGTCATAAATTTGGTGGTGCACGTAACTATTTATATAAGAATATTAATAACCAGATGTGAAGCTTGATTTAGTGATGGATAGTAACATAGTGACATATAGTGGAGACGCTAATAACAGGTAGATATTAAGAAAGAAATGCGTCTGAGAGCCATATATTCAGTGATACACGGAACTGTTTATGAGAAAAGAAAAAGTAATTATCTGATATGAAGTTTGTTTTTTGTGATGTTTCAGCTTTCAGATACTGGAATCATTAATAACAGGTGGATAATAAGAAAGAAATATGTTTGATTCATACTTATTGATTCACGAAATTAAGTATAAAGAATAGTATAAACCACATATGGAGCTTGATTCAGTGACGTTTCAGCTTTCGAATAGTAAAGACGTAAATGGAAGATGAATATTAAGAAAGTAATACGTCTGAGCATGTCGTTTGGCGATGCAACGACTATACAGAGAAATAGGAATGACCGGATATGAAACTTGATTTAGTATAATGTTTCATCCTGCAGATAATAGAATCGTAAATAACGGGTGGATATCAAGAAAGAAATACGTCTGAGCGTCACAACATCAGTGGCGCACGAAACTATTCATAAGACAAAGCAACAATGGTAATCAGACGTGAAGCTTCCAGAGTGATGGATGTCCAGGAAATTGAACTTGGCTCCCGAAAACAATACGCCGTTTGGGCCGTTTCATTCCTCGTTCTGCCGCTCTCCCCTGCGCGGTGGTCCCAGGTACGGGTGGGGAGACAGGTAAAGACACACACTGGAGAAACCGTCGCCGCAACACCTGTGCAGGACGCCACAAAGGCTCCTTAAGGTGAAACTCTTATTAGTTCTCTGTTGTGAGGAGTATGGGGAACACTCACGCCATCTGACCTTCTGTGGCGCTCTCCCATACAGTTAAACTCCCTCTCCTTTCCCTTCCCTCCTCTTCCATCTCCTCCCCCTCCTCTTGTGTACTATGCAGGTGACACGCTCGCTCATCCCTCGTCCCTACCATCATCCCTCTCTACCTTCTCTGGCGCTCTCTCGTACACTAAACTCCTCCTCCTTTCCCCTCCTCTTCCTCCACTCTTGTGTACTATTCAGGTAACAACTTCACTCATCCCTCGTCGTTCCTTTCAGGGTCGTTTAATTAACATTTCGACGCCCAAGCACACATACTTGACAAGGTTTTCGTAGGAGCTTTTGGGCATTTCCAGGGGTAGTTTTATGACCCCTCTGGTAGTTTGATCATTCTTTTGTGCCATGAACGTACAAAAACACTCATCAGAACGCGATTGATCTCCTTTTTGTCCGTTGGAAATAGTTCTTCTTCTTTAAGATTTACACCTTTATGAAATAGTTGATGTGCGGGTTGGGAGCGTCCGACAGCACCGACCTTCAGTCTCCTAACAGATCACCTTCAGCGTCTTGGTGTATCCTCTTCAACTCATTCCCCGGTGTTGCTCCTCACTTCACGCCGCCTCGGGCCCTCCACTGCCTGCTGCTGCGCCTCCTCGTGTACCGTCGTCGCAATCCGTAAGGCACTCAACCTGTTATTTGCTGACAATGAAGGAAACTGAGCGGTAGAGGACGTGATGGATGGCGCCATACACGAGAAGGGAAGGTTGGGGAGAAGGCGGAGAGGAGTGGAGGCAGCCGAGAATAATGAAGTTAGCGAGTAATGGGTGCGTAGGGAATATGTATGGCCCAGGGAGGAAAGCGAGGGACGGCAAGGTGGTGGTGGAAGGGTGATGGAGGTGGTGGGAATGATAGGGTATTGGTGGTGGTGGTGGTGGTGAGGGCGGTGGTGAAGGATTGGGAGTTCTCATAGCCGCCGCTTTTTTTTATTCTAGTCGTTGCGGGATCTCATAACTCATAATGTGTGTTATTAGGTTTTTCTTCCTTGTGTTCTCCGAGTGTTGTCTTATTTATGGGGAAAG
>NC_066535.1:5018773-5131273 GCF_024679095.1 Eriocheir sinensis
TGTGTTTGAAGAAGTCGGAAGAATACATGAAGGAAGAATAAATTTAAGAAAGATGATGATTATGATAAAACTTGGAAACAGAAGATGCGGATAGAGGTTAAAAAAGACGAATAGGAAGAGAACGAGCAGGAGTAGGAGGAGGAAGGATAAGGAAGAGGATGTGAAAAGGGAATAATTCAGAGCCAGGATAATTGGGTAGAAGGGGAGAATAATGTGTGGGATGTGGTTACGGTGGAAAAAAAGAAGAGTGGGTATGATGATAACTTCAAGATTTTAGGAGGAGGAGGAGGAAGAAATAGGACAAACATGAGGAGGAGAATGAGAGGAAAGCCAGTGAGTGAGGGGATGAGGAAGAAAGAAAGAAGGCCTCAGGGTATCTTGGGAGGATTAGCAGAAAGAGGAAGGTAAGGACGAGAGAGGGAGATTACCGAAGAGGAGAAAGAAAATGATGAAGAGCAAATGGAAAGCCAGAGAATGAGTGAGGGAGAGAGGAAGGGAGAAAGGAGGCCTGCAGGGTATGTTGGGAAGATTAGGAGAATGAGGGAGGGAAGGAAGAACAAGAGTGAAGTAGAGAGATTGCCCAAGAGAAGGAAGATAAAGGATAAAGACACTGAGTGGAAAGCCAGTGAGTGAAGGAGAGAGGGAGAGAGAAGGCCTGCAGGGTATGTTGAGAAGATTAGAGGAATGAGGGAGGGAAGGACGAGAGAGAGGTTGAGAGATTGCCTAAGGTATGTAGGGAGTAGCGAGTAACACCTGTCGACTCCTCACACACCTGACGACCTGTGAGAACCAATTATCGGGCTCATGATGCAGCGAGGGCCGGCGGAGGCTTCTCGTCTGACGGATGCTGAGTGACGTGTACCCGCGGCCCTCGCACGGCTAACGAGGTGCGGACGGCTGAAAAATTGTGATTATCTCGAAACAGGTCCGCGCCATTTTGCTCCTGTTCAAACTACTGTTGCTGCTCCTTCTGCTTTTGCCTCCGCTTCTCGAAACAGGTCTGCTCCATTTTTGCTACTATTTGAACTACTGCTGCTACTGTCGCTACTGCTGCTTCTGCTTTTGCTTCCATTCTGCCACCACCTTTACTGCTATTACTTACCACTACTGCCTTTGCTTCATCTATGTATCCTCCTTGCTGCTATGCTAACTATTACTTCTACTGCTATAATTCTGCTAATATCATTTTTACCCCTTTTACTGCTTATATCTCGTCATATGTTACTATTAATTTTGCTTTTTCAGTTTTCCTCTTAGTACCAGAACTACTACTACTACTACTACTACTACTACTACTACTACTACTACTACTACCACTATTACTACTACTACTACTACTGCAGGCCTTCTTTCTTTCTTCCTCATCCCCTCACTCACTGGCTTTCCTCTCATTCTCTTCCTCATCTTTGTCCTATTTCTTCCTCCTCCTCTTCCTCCTCCTATAATCTTGGAGTTATCATCATACCCATTCTTCCTTTTCCACCGTAACCACGATCACTACTTTTACTACTACCCCACGACCACCACCACCTCTCCATTCGTCCATTCATCGCTGAGGGACAAAAGCATGAGCGGCCGCCGGGAGCTGTTGATGAATCGTGTCCTTAAGAGGAGAGAGTGTGTACAGGCTGCGAGAGGGTGAGTCACTCCCACGCCATTCTGTGTTGCCTCACCTGCCTTGGTTACCTGGCGTCCAGAGGTGAAGATGCTCGGTGTAACAGGCTCCTCGTGTGTACAGAACTGTTCACTCTTCTGGGAACGGAGAGGAAGTTACTTTCTTCCTTATACCTTTACCCTTTTTCTCATTTCCTTTATTGACGGTGAAGAGGGTAGACCAAGGGTATAACGAAGTAGATGAAGAGAAAAATAAAGTCTGCATAACGCTGCTTCCACACACACACACGTAAAAACTGTTAACTGATGCCAAAAATAGTATCAAATTTGTTTAGAAAGGTGCCTTGATGCTCCCTTCACGAAAAATGAGAAGACGACTCCCTCACTGATTACTTTTATTAGTATTACGAAGGTATTTATTGAAAAGAAAATTCAAACACACACACACACACACACACACACACACACACACACACACACACACACACACACACACACACACACACACACACACACACACACACACACACACACACACACTCACACACACACACACACACACACACACACACACACACACACACACACACACACACACACACACACACACACACACACACACACACACACACACACACACACACACACACACACACACACACACACACACACACACACACACAGGTACAAAGACTCTCGCCGGCGCGTCACGACACTCACCTTGGCGAGGCAGAAGCCTCGACGCGCGGCGGCAACACTTGGGAAACTTTCTCCCTCAGATTCACGAGTCCACCCACGCGGAAATCCATCCAGCCATCCGTCCTTCCTTCCGTCCATCCTTCCTTTCTTACACTCATCTAATGATGCATGCTCAAAAACATACACCATATGTGCATACATTCATACATGCATACTTGTATACGTATATGTACACATGAATGCTTTAATACGTGCATATATATATATATATATATATATATATATATATATATATATATATATATATATATATATATATATATATATATATGTGTGTGTGTGTGTGTGTGTGTGTGTGTGTGTGTGTGTGTGTGTGTGTGTGTGTGTGTGTGTGTGTATGTATGTGCATACATACGTAGATTTGTCCGTGTATATATACACACTTGGAATGCTAACTATGTAGTTAAATACACACACACACACACACACACACACACGAACAAACACACATTCACATCCATATCCACCCACTTACTCCCCCCCCCCCCCCCACACACACACACACCTCATACACGCACTTACCCTTCCTCTTTCCCCTACCCCCCCAGACACGTGAGTCCTGTACCTGTAGGCGGCCTGTTTCACCTCCAATCGCAGCATCGCACTGGGCTGGGAACACGGCAGGTGAGCAAACCCTCGGCAGGTATCTCTGAAAAAGGGGGGAAAGGGGAGGGAAGTGAGGGAGAGAAGATGAGGCGGTGGTGGTGGTGGGTTTTCTCACGTCGCCCTTATTATCCTTATTTCTTTCTCCTCATTCTTTTCTCATTTTTCTCTGTTACTTCCAAAGATGAAAAGGGTGAAAAGGATGATAATGGGTGGGTGATGGGTGTTAGGAAGAAGGAAATGGTGATGGAGGTGGTGATGGGGGTGGGTATGTGTGTGGAATGGGTAGGAGAAGAAAGGGAGGGAGGGAAGGACACAGGTGATGAATTTTGCGAAAGATCATCACCACCAATATCACCACCACCACCACCAATAAACCTCTAAGCTATTATCTAACATGAATAGTTAATGTTGTCTGTTTCAGGTAGCTTTCAAGTATAAAATGTATGCATTTTTATTATTATTATTATTATTGTTATTATTATCATTATTCACGACAAGCTGATGTAACAAAAATGACCACTGAGGCCACGCGCAGCTATAGCGTATGCCCCCAACTTGAATTACGTACTTAAGTCAAGAGAATGGAAAACCGAAAAGTGGATAGAGAGGAGATGATGGGGCCATGAAAATCACTAGATGGCAAGAAGGCAATGGGTGCATATGAAATGTCAGGTCAAGTACTGATTTCTATTTCTTTTTTTTCTATACTTTTCTATCTACCTGTCTATCTGTGTGTCTGTCTATCAGTCTGTTTGTCATTCTGTCCCTTGATCTATTTATTTCTCTTTTCCATCTTCTATATATCTACCTAAACACTTGTGTCGTTTTTCTGTCTTTCTCTATTCCTTTCTTTCCAATTTCTTTCTATCGAACTATTTACCTCCCTGGCAATCTTTCTATCTATGTATCTATCTATCTATCTATATCTAACTATTTAACCCTCTATTTAATTATTTGTATCTATTTATCTACCTCTAATATTCCTGCATGGAGGAAAAACAGCCGAGTACGAGGAGTTGAAGGGAAAGAGGTCCAGGAAAATGTTTATGCGCCACTCTATTTATCTCTCATTTTCGTACATTTGGTTTCATAGTATTGTTTCAAATTCATGCTAGTGTGATGCAAGAATTTTTCCAGAAAGACGATGGCGGTCTCAGCTTTTCTACGTAATGAATGGCGGGGTCAGGAAACCGGGCGAGAGCGAGGTGTGTGAAGTCGTCGGTTTGGGACGAGCTGGGCACAGTCACGGACGATGCGGGGGCGGCTGACACCACCCGGCACGAGGCAGCGGGATGGGGGACGCGCGCTCTGGCATGTAACTCTGAATGTAAAACTCTGTGATTCAAATATTACCTTCAGGACGATTTACTCATAGATAGAAAGGTTTTAAGTAATGTAAGAAATGTAAGAAATGCAAGTCCAGACAGCGAACTCAAGGCCCGGGTCTAAGGTTTGTCACAGGCTTTTGTGAGAAATCTTGCCCGAACAGTCCTTGAACAAGAGCCTTGGACTGAAGAAACGCTGCTGGCCGGAAGAAGAAACTGCCAGGCTAGTTGAGCGCATCTTTTATTTCATAGGTTTCTTCTCGGGGCTCTTCAGTTACGAAGTTGAGCTCATCTTTTATACCATCGGTTAGCTCGTCGGTGACTTCAGTTACAGATGTGAGCGAGTCTACTAAACCATACGAAACATCGTCGCTGACTTCTTGAATTGTCAGTTTCATCGGTAACATCTTCAGTGGTCTTTTCCATCTCATCATTTATGACACTGGCATCTTCATCGATAACATCTTCAATTGTGTTTTCCATCACATCAGTTATGCCACTGGCAACTTCATCAGTAACATCTTCAACTGTCTTTTCCATCTCGCCATTTATGCCACTGGTATCTTCATCGATAGCATCTTCATCGTTAAGCAGGGGGAACTATCTTGAACTAACGATAGTCTTGTGCTCTCCTATATCCTCCTTGCCATTTCTTGTGCCTGAATAACCCTATGCAGGGCGGCAGCTTCCTGGCGTGTCTTCTGGAGGGAGGAGGCTAGGAGAGCATTTTCCAACCGGAGGTTTTCGCCGGCCCTTTGGTCCCTCGCCAGGGCAGCATGCAGCGGGAGCGTTTCGTCCAGCAGTCCTTCGTGCTGCCGCTGCAGGGCGGCGTGATCCTCTTCTAGGGTTTCGTGCTGGGTGGCGAAGAGCAAGTGCTTGCCCAGCTCCAGATAAGTGAAGGATATGGGAGAGGGAGAGAGAGAGAGAGAGTAGAGAAGAAAAGAAAGAGGAAGATGAGAGATGGACTCTTTCTTTCATTCAGACACACGAACACGAACTGGTCAGGCTGGCACACCACCACGCTTACCTGTGGGAAGAAAAAAAAAATTGATAGGTGGAGGAGCAAGGAGATGGAAGGTGAGAGAGAGAGAGTCACACACACAAACTGGAGGAGGAAGACAGCGAAAGTAGACAAGACAGAAAGAGTGAGAAGAGGATGAAGCAGAGGAGGAGGAGAAGGGGGAGAAGAGGGAGGGGGAGGATGAGGGGGAGGATGAGGAGGAGGAGGGGGGAGTGGTAGCTGACAGGGTTCAATACGTAAGAAAATCTGGTGATCTTTGGTTCGCATCCCCCCACATCCTCCTCCTCCTCCTCCTAATCCTAGTCCTCCTCCTCCTTACTCTTCCCCCTCCTCCTCCTCCTCCTCTACTCTTCCCCCTTTCTCCTCTCACTCTTCTCTCCCTTCTTCATATTCCCCACCATTTTGTCCTCCTCCTCCTCCTCCTCCTTACTCTTCCCCCCTCCTCTCCTCCTCCTCTACTCTCCCCCCTTTCTCCTCTCACTCTTCTCTCCCCTTTTCATATTCCCCACCATTTTGTCCTCCTCCTCCCTGAGCTCAGACACATATTAATTCTCCTCCACACAAATGAGAGAGAGAGAGAGAGAGAGAGAGAGAGAGAGAGAGAGAGAGAGAGAGAGAGAGAGAGAGAGAGAGAGAGAGAGAGAGAGAGAGAGAGAGAGAGAGAGAGAGAGAGAGAGAGAGAGAGAGAGAGAGAGAGAGAGAGAGAGAGAGAGAGAGAGAGACCCTACTATTGAATGGATATCAAAATGTTAGAATCGGTGCCTAGAGGGATGACTAAGATGATTCAGGGGTTGAGAAACTTGCCGTAAGAGGAAAGACTCAAACAGTTAAACTTGCATTCTCTAGAAAGGCGAAGGGTGCGTTGAGACATGATCGAGGTTTATAAATGGATGAAGGGCTTTAATAAGGGGGATATTCATAAGGTTTTGTTGGTAAGAGAACTGGGTAGGACACGTAGCAATGGGTTTAAACTGGATAAATTCAGATTCAACAGGGACATTGGCAAAAATTGGTTTACTAACAGAGTGGTGGATGAGTGGAATAGGCTTAGCAGTCATGTGGTGAGTGCCAATACAATTGTCACATTAAAAAATAGATTAGATAAATTCATTTACAGCAATATTAGGTGGGGTTAGATACACGGGAGCTTATGTTCAAAGGAGTTGTCTTGTACAGGCCTACCGTCCTCTTGCAGACTCCTACGTTCTTATGTTCTTATGTTATCAGTCCGCCCCGCCTGTGCTGCGCGGCGCCGAGCGTGACACATGCACACGCTAATGGCCATCTTAAGAGGCTCGCTTTTCACGGCTGGGGAAAGTGTGTCGTCTTTTATTGCCTTTTCTTTAACCTCCTCTTCTGTTTGTCTCTCCGCTTCCTCGTCCTCCTCCACCCCCCTCCTCATTTCCTCTCCTCTCTCTCTTTTTTTCGGTTTGGCATGTCACCGTTCATAGCTATTTCCATTCATCTCACTTATTTTCTTCTATTTTCTCTTTCTTTATGATACGCAATGTCTTCTATATTCTCTTTTTCACTTTCCTTTATTTCCTCTTTCATTCATAACGTTTTACTTTTACCTCGCATTTTATTTCTCTTTCTTCCTAATACGCAATCTCTTTTTATTCTGTATTTCACCTTTCTTCATTTCCTCTTGCATTTCTTTCCTTTTTTTCCATTATTATGCGGTTAACGTAGCTTTTCATTTTGTGCTTTATTTATGTTTTATCTTTTATCTAATTTCATTTTAATTTCTTCTATTTCACACCGTTTTCCTTTTATTTTTCTATTTTATTTTATCATTTTATTTTTCTCATATTATTTTGGCCTCCCTCCTTCTCCCCTTCCCTCTCCATCACCTCGTCTTCTTTTCCCAGAGTCACATCGCTCAAGGCTTTCCTGCGCCTATGTCAGCAGGAAGTTAATTTGAAGACGAAAACGAAAGTGGATTTGTCGGAGAGGAGAGGGTGGAGGTGGAGGTGGAGGAGGATAGGGGAGGGAGAGAGAGAGAGAGAGGGAGGAGGCTGAAGGGGCTTGATGAGAGGTGTCTTACGCGTGCCCATCCCATTCGTCCTTCACCCCTCTTCTTCTTCCTCCTCCTCTCTTCCCCTTTCTCTCTATCTTCCTCACTTCCCCTCGTCTTATCTCTCATTATAACAGACTTAGCGACACCTGCCCTTCACCCACACCTTCTTATACCTTTGTTTCCTTTGTTATTCCACGTTTTTGAGGACGCGTGGTGGAGTTCTGTGGATGGAAAGTGTCTGTATCACCACCACCAGCATCACCTGTACTACTACCTGTATCCTCACCACTACCAACAGCACCACCACCAGTATCGTCACCCTGCCAAAGGACGTGATGAGAGGTGACTTGTCGGGTTCAGGTGTGACGTAACTCTTCAGGGGCGGCTCCTTTTTCGCCTTCTCAACCTTCCCTTTCCACCCTCTCTCTCTCTTCCTTCTCCTCCTCCTCTCTCGACCCCTCTCAGCGGTGGGTCATTTATCACTCCGGGAAGGAAAAAAAAAGTAATACACACAGCACATCCGTAACGCCTGTTATTAACGCCGCCCACACACACACACACACACACACACACCGCTCCGCTGGCTCAACTGGTTAGAGCGCTACTCTGCCAGGCTTCACAGCCTGACAGGCGGTGGTTCGAGCTCCGCTCAGGCCGGATTCTTTCCGTTGACTAGAAGTAACTGTCCCCCCTTGAGCAAGGGGGATGGGTGTGTGGTGTGTGAGGTCCTGGCAGTACCCATAGATCGACTATAAAGAGCACTTGCTCGTGTCGGGAGGGTATCTGTTGGAGATTGCGAGTCGAATTCGTGATCAGACAGTGGTGAATTGCACACACACACACACACACACACACACACACACACAAAGAAAGGCCAAACCATAAAAAAATATCTTCACAGGCATTGAGATTCCTCGTGTGTGTGTGTGTGTGTGTGTGTGTGTGATCACTGCCACTAATCAAGCTAGCACATCGTTTCCTGCCGGTGGTTCTGATCCATTGTGTAGCGCCGCCGCACACACACACACACACACACACACACACAGCGAGCACGAGAAAATGAAATAATTATGCATCGTCGGATAGAAGGAAGACGCCCGGAGGTTGTTTTTTCTGCCTTTCTTTTCTTTCTCTCGCATGAGGCAACCGACAGACTCTTCTTCCTTTCAGTCCTCCTTTCTTTCGTTCTTTCCTTCCTGCTTTCTTTTTTACAAATTTTTCATCTTTTTCTTGTTCATTCTCTTTCTTGTTTCTTTTCTCTCTTTTTCTTGTTAGTTTTTTTCTATCCACTTTCTTTTTTCTTTCCTGTTTTTTTCTCTATTAATTTTTTCTTTATTTTCTCCTACATTTTCTATTATTCTTTTCTATTTTTCTTGTTCTCTCTCTCTCTCTCTCTCTCTCTCTCTCTCTCTCTCTCTCTCTCTCTCTCTCTCTCTCTCTCTCTCTCTCTCTCTCTCTCTCTCTCTCTCTCTCTCTCTCTCTCTCTCACAGATAATTCACGCTGACTCCCGTGATTAGCATCAAGCATGACACCTGACACACACACACACACACACACACACACACACACACACACACACACACACACACACACACACACACACCAGGAATGGAGTGAATACAAGAGTTGTATATACGAATACTTCAAATTTCAACGAATACGAATTCGAATACACTGAAATTATTTTATTGCGAATACAGATGCAAATACCTCTTGAAAATATTCATATATTCAATAATTAATATATTTTGTTGAAATATACCTTCTGGACGTAACTGGTAATAGCACTTTTCTAATGTTATGCAACAGTGAAATGAGCTCATGAACAATGACTTTTGACAGTTACCAGTATTCAGTACTGGTATATCACACTTACCCTAAATACAGCAGAAAAACCCTAAATACAGCAAAAAAAAGTTTATATTTTCGGTGTTTTGATGTTTAGCAGTGAATTCTCTCTTATCTCCGGGAGATGCCGCACCACTGTACATATAACATCCAATGGGCAACACGATGGTGGAAAACAAATCCTATAATAAGCCTGTATCAAGCTGGGCTTACAGTCATCATCTACACTGGCAAGAGGAAACCGAGTCAGATTCCAGACGCAGCGCTGCCACAGTCTGCGAACCTGTACCATACGCGACGATTTCACGTCCGCTCAGGAGGTTGGAGTTGTTAGGACAACGGCTGTTTTATCCGATAATTAATTTTGATGTACGTTTTCGTCCGATTCTTTGCAGAATACGAATACTTTTATCATGTATTGGAATACGAATATGAATACTTTCATTTCTATCAATAATATATAATTATGCGAATACGAATTCTCCAAAATACGATATCTGAACGTATTCGAATACGAGTACCGTATACGAATACTCTATCCCTGACACACACACACACACACACACACACACACACACACACACACACACACACACACACACACACACACACACACAGAAGTATATAATATCCAACCTTTATATATATGGACACGTAGAAATACATAAAAAAGAAGAGGTAAAATTTCGTTATTACCTTTATTTATTTCCATTTCTTTCCATTTCCTGTCTTCTTTGTGCAGAGAAATGAAAGAAGACAATCTTTTGTGTACCTTTGATTACCGTCATCGCTTCAAAATTACTAACTGATCTTTTCTAGAACAAAAAAAAAAAATAATAATGATGAGCTGAGAGGAAAGGGAAAATAAGAAAGAAAGAATTGTTAAAATTACAAACTCCAGTCTTGAGGTGCATAGACGTGAGGAAAATGCAAACAGCTGAGCATGCAAGGAAAGTGAAAGGCTACAATAGATTAGTATGAATATAATATTGGCGAGAGCATGAAAGAAATCACGCTAAATAACATGGGAGAAATATGCTTATAGTACACTCGGTCTTGAGCACTCAAATAGGAGAATAATCGAACACATGGGAAGTGGAAATGAAGATAGATAGATTGTTAAACAGGTAGAGAGTGATAGTGAAGCAGAGAGGCAAGAAGGAAGTGAATGGTGCGAACGAGATCCAATCAAAGACCGAAAATAGCACAGAAACGTGAGAATCGCAAAGGCAACAAATGTGCGTGTGTTTGAGGCGGTGTGAAGGTTGCGATCCTGCATGTCACTGGCAGGCGTGGGGTTGGATTCCTCAGGGCGCCGCAGGAAAGCCTTCACGCTCGATTATTATGCGAAGTTACTCCACTGGATTCTCTTTCCCCCTCCAGCCAGTCGAGACGTGGGAAGGCCTGTAGGTGTGTGACTTTGCTTCTCTCCTTATTTCCCTTTCCCTTTTTCTTTTCACTTTCAAATCTTTATCAGTACGTGGAATGGAAGCTCGTTTACGTGGGGTGTAGGATTGTGATTTTGTCTCTTTCCTTTTCTTTCTTCCTTTTCACTTTCAACTTTTTTTTACTCCTGAATACGTGGTGGGGTGGAGGAGTTATGCATGTTACGTGGTTTTTCCCTCATCACTTGTATTTTTTTACTCTTAGTGTATATATATAAGTGGCAGGAGATTCTGTATGTGGAAGACGTCGATATGAAAATGTGGTGTCTTGTTCCCTGTCCTCAAGAACTTTCATCTGATTTCGTCTCTCCCTTTCCTTCCCTCACTTTTATCTCCCTTGGATCTTCGTGTTGAAACGTGACAAAAGATCGTGTTAGAGAAATACTATGGGACGAGAATGTGATGTGATGTCTAGTTCCCTGTCTTAATGAAGTTTTATTCAATATCATCTCTTCCGTTTTTCCTTCACTTACCTGTTATGTCTTGTTCTTGTGGGTAAGTGATAAAAACAAGGGGTTGCTTTAGTCTTGGGGTTTGATAGATGCACCTGAGAACACCTTGAAGCACCAATGGGGAACAGCAAGCGTCTCGAACACTCGCGGGGAAACACTTAGGATAAACGTGAAGAATGCGGCTTTGAGGGGGAGAGACAGACCGAAAGGCGCCACGGACACAGAGATCGGGGAGTGCTCGGGCGAAGGGCGTGGCGACTCCTCCGCGGGAAACACTTGGGATAAAGGTGAAGAATGCAGCTTTGAGGGGGAGCGACAGACCGAGAGGCGCCGCGGACACCGAGAGATCGGGGAGTGCTCGGGTGAAGGGCGTGGCGACTCCTCCGCGCCCTTTACGTCCTGTCAATGCTCTACTATTTTTCACGTCTTAGAATTGGTTTTAAACTCCCTCTCTCTTTTGCTTCCTCCTCGTGTCTTTCCTCTCTCAGTATTCTTTCCTCCTCTTGCAGGTTATTCATCCCTATTATCTCTTCCCGCCTATTCTTTTGTCTCTAATTTCTTCTTCCCTTCCTCCTTTCGTCTCTTCTTTATTGTAACTCTCATTGCAGCTTCGGCCGAGTGTAGGATTCTTGGTAATATTAGTAGTTGCTTAAGAACTGTCCCATCTTTCCTTCAGCGTCTCATTCCTACTTCCCTTCCATAGCTGCCCCATACATTGTCCATTCCTCGTAAATTCAACTGTACTTAACTTTACCTAAGCTATCTGCAGCTTCAGCCGAGTGGAGGATTTTTGGTAACGTTGGTATCCCTTATGACCTGCGCATCTCTCATCTTGTCTGTATTTCCTACTCCCCAAATCTCCCTCATGATGATGTTCCTCATACCTAAGCCAACCTAAACTGTCTGCAGCTTCGGCCGAGTGGAGGATTCTTGGTAACGTTGGCAGTTGCTTAACCCGTCCGCTGCGATTGGCACAGATTTTGCCTTCACTGGTAGCCTGGTAACATATGCTCCCAGGTCCTTCTGTGCCTCTGGGATGGGTAGTGGAGTATTTCCTATGTGGTATTGGTATGCTGGATTTCCCCTCCCAAGATGCATGACCTCACATTTTTCTTTACTAAATTAGAGCAGCCACTTTTTGTTCCACTTCTGTAGCTTGGTAATGTCTTCTTGTAGGAAATCTGCATCCAAGGGGTCAAGATCTGTCCCAACTCATCTCCTGTCTCTGGTACATACTTCCATTCCTTAGCTTGCCCTCACCTTGTCCATTCCTCGTAAACTTAACAGCATCTAACCTAACCTAACATAGCTGCATTTTCGGCCGAGTGGAGGGAGGAGCGGCGGTGGCGTTACAATGCGGTCGTTAGTTGTTGCCACTGTATAAAAACACGCCTAACCTAAGACTCGCTCGCATCACCCCAGGCTCTCCGCGCCATAACCGAGGCCATAATAACTCAACTCATCAATAACCTAACGGACGGCCTCACCGGCACTAATGTAAAAAGTATAAGGTAGTGAAGAGAGGAGAGGCTGGGGGATGGGATGGAGGAGCGTTGTCTGTTTGAGGACCACTTGAACTAAAAATAAAATAAAAAAGGTCTGTTGAGGTCCACTTGAAATGAAAAAAAGCCTGTTGAAAATGAAAAAGGTAATAATCAGCAACAAGAGATTCCGATTACAATGCCTTTATGAACTGAGCCTCGTCTGTTTAGGGCCACTTGCGACGAAGAAAATATTGTGGGCCACGTGAAATGTAAAAAAAGTTTGTTGAAAATGAAAAGGTAACCACAAATAACAATACATTCCTTTCCTGATGCTCTATATGAAAGCCCTTTTTTGTGTGTGTGCGTGTGTATGTGTGTTTCATTAGGTAAGGAAGACTCAATGATATAAAACCAATCTCAATGTACAATAGGCAAAGGTATCGTTTTTTTTTCGTTTTTTACAGCTAAGGAAACAACTCAAGGAAAACAACAAAAAAAAGGCGTAAAAAAAGCCCTCTAATCGCTGTTCTTCATTTTCCGTTATTATCATTATTATGCGTTGTTCTATCTCTTTCTTTCTCATCAGTATTCTTGTGTATGTAAGAAAGAGAGAGAGCTGCTGTTGTATTCACGTCGGTGTTTGTAGTCAGTTTCTTGTTTTCGTCTTGGCTTTAACGAGTCATACAGAGCCAGCGAGAGCCGTGTGTTGAGGCAGTTACCGGGAAGAAGTATTTTTTTATGGCTGTATTGTCGTCTGTTTTGCTTCACAGACTCACGAGGGGCCTGACTGAGTGCCTCGTTCATGCCTCTTTACTCTCCTTTCTTTCTAAGTTGCTCGTGAATCTATTCCCTCTTTTCTTCTCTATCCGTGCCCCTATTTCTTCTTTCCTTACTTACTACTTATATTCTTTCTCCCTTTCCTTCCCTCCCCTATTCCCTATTTTACTTATTATTGCTCCTGCTCCTCCTCTTCCTTCTTTTCTTTTTTTTTTTTCCCTTTTTTTTTTCTTTCATCTCTCATGCTCATTTCTCTTTTTTTCTTCTTCCTTTCCTTCCTTTTCCCATATTCCCCTTTCTTTCTTTATCTTCTATATCATCCCTTTCCTTTATATTTACCCTTGCCCTTCCTAGCTAACTCCTTCCTCCTTCTCCTGCCTCGCCCTCCTCCACCTCCTACCTTTCCGCACCCTCTTCCTAATGCCTCAAACTTATGCGCACTTCCAAACCCTTACTCATGTCCTTTCCGCACCTCCTCCCATATACACACATCCATACACCCCTCCTTTCCCTTACCTAGCGCCCACCCCCTCCTTTTGACCTTTTTTCACGCCCCCTCCCTCATGCATCTTCCTCAGTGCCTTCCTCGTGTCGGTTCCCCTCCCGCCGGCCACACCCACCAACGCCCTCCTCCTCAAGGCAATGAAGTGGCGAGGTATTATGTTGCAAACTCCTTCACCGTCATTTGCAGCATCATTTCCGCAGTTCTTTGGGGATAATAACGGGGTGGTGTGGCGTCTCCTTCGTCAGTGTAAGGAGGTCTTGGTGGACGCCCCTCTACTTCGTCTTCTTCGTCGTCTTCGTGTTCTTCTTCGCCGTCTCTGTATTAGTTTGGCTTCCTCGTCTTCGGTTCCTCGGCGTCTTCTTCGTCTTCGTGTTCTTCTTCGTCGTCTCTGTATTTGTTTGGCTTCCTCGTCTTCGGTTCCTCGTCGTCTTCTTCGTCTTCGTCGTCTTCGGCTTCATATTTTTTGTTCTGTTTCCTTCGTCTGCGTCTTCGTTTCTTTGGTGTTTTCTTCGTTACCGTGACTTTTTCGTCTTCGTCTTTTATCTGTTCATCCTCTGCTTCATCTCCTCATCTTCATCCTACTTTTCTTATTCCTCCTCCTCCTGTTCCTCTTCCTCCTTCCTCTGCACTGCCTCCAACTACTCGTCTGCCTCCGACTCCTTTTCTTCCTTCTCCTCTTCCTCCGCCTCTGCCTCCGCCTGTTTCTCCTCCTCCTTCCCTTTCTCCTCTCCCTACTCTGCCTCCGCCTCCGTCTCTTCCTCCTCTTCCGCCTCCTCCTCCTCCTCGTGATTTTCCACCTGACAGTCTCGGTTTCACTTCCTGTTCTCCCTTTCATCTCCATTTTTTGTTCCCGCGCTCACGTTCAACCTCTTATCGCTCTTTTATTGTGAGGGGCTCGACTGTTCCCCAATTTGTCTATCATTTTTTCTATTTTCGATTCTTGCCTTCCCCACGTGCGGTTGGTTTAAAGGGATTTCCCAGATTTACTTTTCTATTGTTCTTTATTGTTCATATCCTTTTCTTTATAGCTGGTGTCTATAATCATATATATCGCTTACCTCCTCCTTTATCATTTGTTCCGTTCCCTTTCCCTCTCTGTAGTCTCCGCCTCCTCCTTTTCCTCCTCCTCTACCTTCTCCTGCTCCTCCACTTTTTCAGTCTTTCCTCCATATTCGTTTCTTTTTCCTCTTTCTCTTTCCCTCTTCTTCTTTCGTCTCCTCTGTCTTCCCCCTCCTTTACTTCTTTACCCTTCTTCTGCTACTTATTTCTCGTCCCTCGCCACTATCCTTCTTTTCCTCCTTCTCCTGTTTGTTTTTCTTCTG
The DNA here is from genome assembly GCF_024679095.1 of Eriocheir sinensis. NCBI lineage: Eukaryota > Metazoa > Arthropoda > Malacostraca > Decapoda > Varunidae > Eriocheir > Eriocheir sinensis. Next base: position 5,033,953 of record NC_066535.1, read on the forward strand.
CCGCTTTCTTCTTGATCCTTCTTATGCACCTCTGTAGTGATATTTCTTTTTCTTCCTCTCGTTTCCCCTCTACATTTCCTCTCTCCTCCTCTCTCGCTACTCTCTTCTTCATCCTTCCTCAATTCGTGCCATTCTCCTCCTCCTTCCTCATCCAATACCACTTATCCTCCTTCTTCCTCCATCCATAACACTCTCCTCTTTCATCACCTTATGCTCTTCTCCTCCTCTTCCTCCTTCTTCCCCCCATCCACTCTACCTCTTTCTCCTCCTCTTCCTTCTCCTCCTCGGCGTGCTGTGATGAGGAGGAGACGGCAAAGAAGCAGCGTTAATAACCTGTCTTAAAACACTATTGTTCGCTGCGCTGAGACTTCCTGGAGAGTCTTCCCGTCACGACCCATGCACGCACGTCCACCGCCCGTCACCCCGTCACCTCCACCCACCCCCTCTACTCCAGCACCCATCCACCGCTACCTCTACCCACCCCTGTCATTTCCACCCAACCCATCACCTGCACCTCCATTCCCAAGCACCCACTACAGACAGACACCCACCTACTATGTTCCCAGCCGCCATCCCTTTTCCCAGACTTTACCATTGCAACCCTTCTTCTTCTCCAATCGACTATGCTAGCTTTTCCACCTCTTCTTCCTTAAAACGTCATCCCTGTATATTTTGGTTTCTTCCACTTAGTTCTTTTCAACTCAGCCAGTCAATCTCCTCTATGACGCCTTCCTTCGCCCCCTTGACTCCTCCCTTACACCCTCCTTCGTCTTCACTCTACTATGCAAGCTTTTCCATCTCCATCTCCTTTACCGTCATCCTCTCTTACACATCGGTATCTTTCATATATGTTCTTTTCAATCCTGCCTCCATCCCCTTCCACTCATAACTTCCTGACTCCTCCACGACACCCTCCTTTGCCTCCATTCTACTATGCTAGCTTTTCAACATCCGTCTTCTTAGCCATTATTCCCTCATATATCAGTTTCTTCTCTATATGTTCTTTTCAATCATGCCTCCATCCCCTTCCACCCATAACTTCCTGACTCCTCCATTACACTCTCACTCCGCTATATTATGCTTCTCCACCTTCCTCTTCATAACCGTCATCTCCTTCCATATCAGTTTCTTCCACTTATGTTTCCTTTACTCGTGTCACCTCCACCTTACTTCCGACACCATTTCACCTTTCACCACGGTTCCCCTTCCTCGTTAGCAATCCCCTCCACACAGTTCAGCTCCCTTTCAAAACTTTCATGCAGGTTCCAGTATCACTTTCACGCAGTTTTCGACTTCATTGCACCACATACCAAGCATATTTTCTGTTTCCTTTTCCTCATATTCCTTGAAAGGCTTTTATTTTATGGGTCAGTCAGTTTTTTCCCATTTGGCCGAGGACGTGCACATCTTTTATTCAGTAAGTGTTATTAGTTATTTTGTTAATTTTACGTTGATTTTGTTCTTTGTTACCTCACCTCATCCAGTCGTCTGTTGCATGGTGGCTTGCATGTTTTGTTATTTCATTCTTAAAGGATTGATTGAATTAGATTTACAATGAGCACCAAAGGATGAGTACTACTACTACTACTACTACTACTACTACTACTACTACTACTACTACTACTACTACTACTACTACTACTACTACTACTACTACTACTACTACTACTACTACTACTACTACTACTACTACTACTACTACTACTACTACTACTACTACTACTACTACTACTACTACTACTACTACTACTACTACTACTACTATTACAACTACTATTACTATTACAACTACTATTACTACTACTACTACTACTACTACTACTACTACTACTACTACTACTACTACTATACCCTCCCTACAACTCCCCCTCTCGCTACCCCCCACCCCCCTCCCGGAACCAGGTCTCGGCCTCTCACCACCATCACATTATCATAAACCTTCCCATCCGAACAAATCGATATCAATCCTTCAGGTGTTTCACGGAGATAACCAATAGGCATGTTTGGGCACAGGCGGAGGGGCGGGGAGGCACAGCTGATGAATACAGGTGAGTCGGCACAACGGGTAGACATACGCACACGCTGATAGGCAGGTAGGTAGGCAGGTAGGCTCGCTGGGGGGATCAAGGTGAGGTTGTAAGGTAAATAGATATACGTGTGGATAGAATAGTGTGTGCTGTGTAAATAGATATGGATAGATTGAGGGATAGATATATAAGTTGGTAGACATATGTATGGATAGGATAGCGTGTACGGTGTTAATAGATATGGATAGATGGAGAGATAGATTGATAAAGATGAGGTTGTAAAATGGATAGAAATAAGTATAGATAGGATAGCCTGTACTGTATTGATAATATGGATGGATAGATAGATAGATAGATAGTTGGGGATGTTCTTATAGAATATACACACTGGTTGGCTCGTTCGCTGGACACAGGTTATTTGCGAGACAGACACAGACATATGTTTTGATAGTTACACACTCAGGAATAATAGCTAATTAATTAACGTCGACCGTCGACCGACAGGTGTAAAATGTTTAAATGTTGAGCGCCAGTTACAACACACACACACACACACACACACACACACACACACACAAACACAAGAACGTGCTTGATAAATACAGACGACGTTGCAAGATAGACAGACACATGTTTCGCCAGATGTACACACACACACACACACACACGCAGAGCAAAAGACTGACTGATAACCGTGGACTGCCAAGACGGATGGACACGCGTAAAGATAGACTGATGTGTAAATAGTTGACTTGTAAATAAATGGCTCAGCAAATACCTTGGCAAACACGAGTCGGACGTGGATATATTATGAAGCCTTGTAAATTGACACGCCTCAGCTCGCATAGTAATGGAGTGGCGGACATTGGCTTGCGTCTATAAAATCGTGCATCCAGGTGAGAGAAATAAACAGGTGAGAGGAGAACGGGTAATAATGGAGGAATGACTCGTAATGGTATTCGAATTTAATTATTTGATTTATTGTTTACTATTAAAGATGCAGGTGATGGACAGGAAGGTAGACACAGATAGGTAGATAGATAAACACACACACACACACACACACACACACACACACACACACACACACACACACAGGTGATGTCAAAACAGCTCCCGTTGTGACCTTCATCAAGGGCGTCGGTGTTGTGTGTACATGTGTGTGTGTGTGTGTGTGTGTGTGTGTGTGTGTGTGTGTAAAAGGGAAAACAAAATTAGACAAGGCGGAGGAGGGGGAGGAGGAGGAGGAGGAGGAGGAGGAGGAGGAGGAAGAGTAGTAGTAGGGGGAGGAGGAGGAAGAGGAGGTGGAGTAGCAGGAGAAGGAGGAGGAGGGAAAGAAGAAAGACAGAGAAGCAAAAAAAAAAAAAAAAAAAAAAAAAAGAGAAAAGATAAGAATGAATAACTAGAATAAAAAGACTGAAAAAAAGAGACCAGGTGATGGTGGCAGGAAGACATAAAAATCACTTAAAATTCTGATTACCCGCCGACTTGAATCTAATAACACACACCTTGAACATCCACTCAGACAGATAGATAAGAACGATACTTCTTGAAAGTCAAATTCACCCCAAAAAGCGAGACGGGAGGAAGAGCAACAGTAACCAAAGACAGGGAAACATAAAAGTAGACAGAGACAGCAGAAAGCGAGGAAGGATAAAGAGAAGAGCCGGCAGAAGCAGCAGGAGAAGAAGCAGGTGTCAGGTGGCGATTGAAGCAGTAGGAACAGGTGGCATGGCTTGGAGGAGGAGGAGGAGGAAGAGGAGGAGGAGAAGGAGAAGGAGAAGAAGGAGAAGAGGAGAAGCAAGAGGAAGAAGACGAGGACGAGGAAGAAGGAGAGTAATGCCACAGGGGAACTTAGAGAGAAAGAGATAATGATAGAGGTAGAGAGAGGGAGAGAATGAGAGAGATATATATAGTGAGAATATAAGTTATACTAAAAATTAAAAGTTCTAATCAAAATGTGTATTAGTTTTGGTGTCTGCTTCTGTGTGTGTGTGTGTGTGTGCGTGTGTGTGCGTGCATGCGAATGGAAGATAAATATAGAGGGGCATTCCTTTTAATTAGTACAAGGCGGAGAAATAAAAAAAAAGTATAAATGATGATCTACACCAACACGCGGGGAAACTATCATAAATCAAGCCTTATAACGAGCACACGAGTGGAGAGAAAGCCCCCCTCCACCTCCACTCTCTTCATCCATCTGTTAATGAGAAGGATCCAGCAGGTAACCTCACTCACCTGGGCGGCTGTTCACCTTTTTTACTCATCGCGACTTTATCCACTTCCTCATTCATATCATCTCGCCTCTTTCACCTCAATCTTATGCTTCTCATCGCACCTCAGTCATTCTCTTCCTTCTCGTACTCATCTTACTCCCTTTATCTTCAGACTCATATCCACTTATTCACGTTCACATTTATATAATCTTTGTTCAGTTCTAATATTTCTCCACCTCATAGTTTTCATCTAACCTCAATCCTCCTCCTTTCCCTATTCCTCATCTAACACCTACCTCCTCCTCCTTTCCACTCTCCCCTAATTTATCTATCTTGTACTCATCATCTCCCTTTATTTCTCGTCTTTCTTTACCTCATTTTTTTTCATCTCATCTCAATCTTTCTCCTCATACTGCTTCTGCAACTCCTTCCTCCTCCTCCTCCTCCTATCCACTCACTTTCACTTTATCTTCTATTGATCTTGTCACCTCATTTTTCATCTCTCTTTACCTCATACTTCTCTGTTTTCCTCCTCTTTCTTCTTCCTTAACTTTATCTATCTATTACTCATCATCTCACCTCATTCTTCATCTCTTTCACCTCCTGTTTTCTCATCTCACTTTATTATTTTTCCTTCTTCTAGTCGTCTTACTTCTCCTCCTCCTCCTCCTCCTCCTCCGCCTCCTCTTTCTCCTTCCCCAACTTGCCTCTCCCTTTTACCATATATTCCTAAACATCGTAAATTCCCTCCCACCACGTTATAAACTTTCTCTCCACCTCACGTTTCTCCTCCCTTATACATATTCCACCAACACATCCATCCTTTATCCACCACAGTCTCACGATCTCTATCCACAAATAAACTTCACTCTAATATCCAACCCTTCATTTTTACTCATGCTTCCTTGTCATTTCTTCAGCTTTTCTGTTTACTCATTTATATATCAAGTCTTTCCTCCACCTCTTCCTCCTCCACTCTTAGCCACCACGATCTCTATCCACTAACAAACTCCACCCTAAGACTCCACTCCTTTATTCTTATTTGCATTTACCTATCTTTTCTCCACCTTCTCTGTTTTATTCCATTCTAACACGTCTTGCTTCCACTCCACTTCCTCCTCTTCCATATTCATATCCACATTCTCCGCTCGTCAGCTCCACCTTAAACTCCAGTCCTTCATCTTTATTTACGCATCCTTCATCCATTTTTCACGCTATCATTTACATCCTTCTCATCCACTTCTGTTTACTCCACCTTCTCCACTTGCAGTCAACACATCTCCTCCTCCACGAGCTCGCCTCCTTTCTCCACTGTAGCACACCACTTCGTACTCCCACATCCACATCCACTCGCTTCTCTTTCTTCTTCCACTCTCCCTTAACCCCCCCCCACCCCCCTTCACCTTACCTGTACTTACCTGCCCGCCCAGATTCACTAATTGGCCGTTCATTGAAGTCGTGTTGAGCTTCGTCGTCTATTTTCACAACGCTTCTTTTCTTTTGTTTGGTTTCATTTATTTGTTTATGTTTGATATTTTTTTTTCATTGTTCCTTCTTTTTTTTCACTTTTTTTCTATTTTTTCTTACTTTTTATTTCTTCCTTCTTTCTTTCCTACCTTATTTATTTTTCTTTCTCTCTTTCTTATTACTTTAGTGTTATTTGTTTGTTTGCTTGTTTGTTTGTGTATCAGGCTTTATTTCATTTTTTAATATTTTCACTTATCTTTAACTCATTCCTTTTCTTTCTTTTCCTCTTTTTCTTTTCCTCTGTCTTTTCCTCTTTCTTTCTTTCTTTATTATTTTTATTATTTTGTTTGCTTGTTTGTGTCCGTGTGTGTTTCTTTCCCTCTTTCTTTACTTCTTTCTTATTATTTTGTGTTATTTTGTTTACTTTGCTTGTTTGTGTGTGTCTGTGTATGCTTCTTTATTTCCTTCTTTCTTTCTTTCTCTCCTATTATTTTTGTTATTTTGTTTGCTTGTTTGTTTGTGTCTGTATGTTTCTTTCTTTCCTTATATCTTTCTTATTTTTTGTTATTTGGCTTGTTTACTTGTTTGTTTACTTGTTTGTTTGCTTGTTTGTTTGTGCCTGGGTATATTTTCTCGTTTGTTTGCTTGTGTGAATTACCATACTAACCACAACAGCCAAAACAACAACAAACAAAAACACACAACAACACGATCCAGGAAGCCACCAGCCAGCCCCTCAGCCACCCACCCGCGTCCTTGCCGGCGTGGGTGCGGGCGCGGGCGTGGGTGGCGGGGTCAGGGCGGGGGCGGGAAAGGTGTAATCGATCCTAGCACACACGAGGAGGCGGAGGATGAGGGATGAGACGTCACTCACACCTACGCGGGGAGACTGTGGAGGGGGAAGGAGGGAACGAAAGGAAGGGGCGCAAGAGGGGAGAAGAGGGAGAGACGGAAGATAGAGACGAAGGGAAGGGAGGGAAGAGTATGAGGGGGGCTTAGGGAGGAAGGAGAGAAGGGAGGAGAGGGAGAAACGGAAGAGAATGGAGAGAAAGATAGGAGGGGGGCTGTGGAAGGGAAGGAGAGAGGGGTAGAGAGGTAAAGGAATGGATAGAGAGGTAGGAAGGATTGAAAGTGGAAGGGTCAAAGGATCAGGATGTAGTGAGTAAAGGAGTTATGGAAGGAGGAACGAAGGAAGGAAAGAAGGGATGGAGAGAAAGATGCAAAATTAGAGTAGGAGTGAATGGAGGTAGTGATGGAGGAAGAAAAGAAAGCCTGGATAGATGGAAACAGGAAGAGGAAAGAGGGGCTAAATAAGGATAAAAGGGAGGAATGATGGACAGAAGGAAGCAAGGAAGAAGGGAAGGAGTGAGTCACATATAGAAGGTCATGAGGGTGGTGAGGATGAGGATATATGAGTGTAGTGGGTGGACGTTATGGAAGGAAGGAGTGAAGGAAGAGAGGGAGGTATATGGAAACAAATAGGTAGGTAAGGAGTGGGAAGGAGGGAGGGAGGAAAGAAGGAATATGTAGGAGAGGTATATGGCATAAAAAGAGAGTGAAGTAGGGAAAAGGAATGAGAGGAAGAAATGTGGAGGGCAAAGGAAAGAAGGAAGTGGTAGAAGGGGATATAGGAGTGTCTTTTAGTGTTCTATTGCATAAAACTTGGGTTCTCTCTGGGTTTATTTCTTGATACTTTTGAAGGTTTAAGTTCTTTTTGTGCTCTCGTATTTTCTGGGTTATACGTAGGTGTTTTCTAAGAGCTGTTTCGGGGATCTGACTGGGCTCAATCAGGTTCTGTGGGAGTTAATGTGGCTTTGATTATAGGTTCTGTGGAGGTTCAATCAGAGTTCATTCTTAATTCTTTGGAAACTCTATCAGGCTGCTTTCTGGCTTCAATCTGGTCTCTTTAAGGGCTCTGTGGCGTTTCATTTAGGATTCTCTGGGCCTACTGACGTCCCTGCTATGATCCATTAGTCCTGTGCCGTCAAATTAATGGTTCGGGTGATAAGCTCCAAGGGTCAACGCAGCGGACAAAGCAGCAGGGGGCGAAGGAGGAGGAGCAGCGCGTTGTTCCCCTCTTGCGACTTAATAAGGAAATAGAAGACATATGGTAAAAGGAAAAGGCGTGTGTTCTTGCTGCATGTAGAGTTTGTCTAAAATGATACCCAAGTGATCTTTATTCATTGTTCTTCTGCTTCTGTTTTTATTATTCCAATTTTTTGTCCCTTTTTTGTTTGCTTGCTTAAGGGGAATATTTAACGAGTCATACCCAAAACCTATCGATTCTCGGTTTTGATGATTTATGTGCTGTATAATGTATTCAAATTGTATTGGATATGTTTTATGTGTATATGTATTATATATGTATTATTTTTATTGCCCCAATATAGTGTAATTTTTCATAATAAATGTACCATAAACTTCAAACGCATTAAACTCAAAACCAATTTTTTTTTTTACTTCAAAGCTGAAAACTGAAAGTACCAAATGAATTTCAATCAAACTTTACCAGTAAAGTAAATAAACATAGAAGAAAATCTGGACGTTAGATTATTACATTATATCAATATGTTAGCTTATAATGGTAATGTAAAAACAAAAACAAAAACGAAAAAAATAGAGCAGAAAATTACAAATAATATATATTCACTGTTTCAAAGTTTCCTAACGTCAGTATTTAGTCAGAATGACTAGTTACAAAACTGTGTAAGGTAAAATATATTCAGCTTATTTTTTGATAAAGTATTAACAAATTAATATTTTATATATTCTTGAAAACAAAAACACAATATTCAAAATAAACATGCGAAGAACTAACTTTACAATAAAAAGACATTAATGTCAAAATAATCTACGCATCAAACTGACATGTCGGCCAACCTTATAGGTTACAAACTAAGGTTTTCATTAAATATGCCCCATGAAATTGTTGTAGTTGGTGGTGGTGGTTAAATTTTGCTGTTATTGGGATGATAGTATCTTGAGATTTTTGTGTGTGTCTGTCTGTTTGTCTGTCTGTCTGTCTGTCTGTCTGTCTGTCTGTCTAAGGCCACCTTGAGTACCACGCAAAATGTCTCCAAGTCACAAAAAATAAGATAAAAAGGATGGAGGAACAAAGAGTGGGAGGGAGGGAGGGAGGAGAGGTAGGAGTCAGAGAGGGAGAGAGGGAGGGAGAGGAAAAAGAGGAAGAGAGAGAGAGAGAGAGAGAGAGAGGGAGGGAGAGAGAAGGAAGAGAGGGAGGGAGTCAGGTAAGTGTTGTGTTTAATCAACTTTGATTTCTCATCTTGACGCGGCATCAGTGTTGGGGGAAGATAGTGTCCTTCGTTCATCTATTATTATTATTATTATCATTATTATCATTATTATTATTATTATTATTATTATTATTATTATTATTATTATTATTATTATTATTATTATTATTATTATTATTATTATTATTATTATTATTATTATTATTATTATTATTATTATTATTATTATTATTATTATTATTATTATTATTATTATTATTATTATTATTATTATTATTATTATTATTATTATTATTATTATTATTATTATTATTATGGGTTGTTGCTCAAGGTTATTAGTAATGGCAGTGGAAGTACTTTTTTTTTTAAGTAGTAGAAGTGGTTTGTTTTGTCTCGGTGCAAAAGAAGGAGGAGGAGGAGGAGGAGGAAAAATATGAGAAGGTGAACCAGGAAGAGAAAGGGAAAGTTGAGGAAGAGGAGAGAGAATGTTAGGCGTTTAAATAAATTTGAATGAAGAAAGTGGGAAAAGTTTAATGCGAAGAGACGGAAGCTTATTTCCTACTTTTTTTCTTCATTCTTCTCCTCCGTTGTTGATGAAGACGATGATGATGATAAGGAGAATAAGGAGGAGCAGGGAGAAAAGGAGAGAGAGAGAGAGAGAGAGAGAGAGAGAGAGAGAGAGAGAGAGAGAGAGAGAGAGAGAACAGGAACAAAAAAATAAAAGAAAAAACACACACAAGCCTGAAGTACACTTAAGACAACACAAGCAACTCAGTCATGAAAAAAAATATCTTAAGTAGGCGCTGCACTCAACACACACACACACAAACACACTTAACATTGCACTGCGTTACTCTTCTATCTTAGTTATTCTCGTCTTTTTCCATATACATTTTTTTTGTTATACTTCTCGTCCTTCGCTTTCACGTATCATTATTTTACTCTGTCCTTCTATGGTCCGTTATCGTATAGGAAGCGGCATTAATTTTGTCCTCGGTTTTATCTTGGCCATCCTTGTTTGTCCCTTGCACGCTCCCTTCTCATAGTTTAGTTCAGTTTCTGTTATTATCTCACCTCTACCCCTTGTTCTCTTCGTTCAAGTACTCGCCCTCCATTCTGTTGCCACCCTTTGCTGTCAATATTCTACAACATGCTTGTTTATCTTCGTTCTTTCCCTCTCGCCACAGAAGGGACAGTAAACAAAATTGACGTCCAGCATCAAGCATAGGTATTTTCGTTCTCTTTCTCCTTGACGCAGAGCTCTTGGTTGTTCACGTCCTACATTAAAAATAGTCACCCTGGTTTGTCTCCTCTCTCGTTATCTCGTTCTTGTCCTAACCTGGCTGGCTTTCATCACTACCACCTTTCTTTCTAACCCTTCGTCTTCACCCTAGTTGTCATCCTCATCACTACTCCCACTGTCTGTTTTCACCCTTGTCTTCGTTCTCATCCATCTTTCCACTGTTCTTGTCCTCACTTTTGTCCTCGTCCTCATCCATCTAGCCACTATCCATGTTTCCACTCTCGTCTTCGTCCTCATCCATCCTTCTACTGTCTTTGTTTTCATCCTTGTCCTTGTTCTCATCCATCTTTCCACTGTCCTTGTCACTTTCATCCTTATCCTCATCCATCCTTGCACCGTCCTTGTCATCACTTTGTCCTCTTTCTCATCCATTTTTCCCCTGTCCTTGTCATCACTTTGTCCTCTTCCTCATCCATTTTTCCCCTGTCCTTGTCATCGCTTTGTCCTCTTCCTCATCCATCCTTCCCCTGTCCTTGTCATCACTCTCGTCCTTATCCTCATCCATTCTTCCCCTGTCCTTGTCATCACTTTGCCCTCATTCTCATCCATCCTTCCACCGTCCTTGTCTTCGCTTTTCCCTCATCCTCATTCCTCTTCGTACTGTCCTTGTCGTCGCTTTCGTCCTCGTCCTCGGCCCCATCCATCCCGCGCACCATCCTCTTTTTTTAACTCCTAACGTCTCCATTAAGTGCCCGGCCAACGTATCTCGAGGCGCAGCTAAATCAAACAAGACCCTCATGCGCTTATCTAAATTGTCTTCTTGTTCCTCGGTCACGCATCACAACCACGAGGAGCTGTCACTGAGGATTAGTCTCCATCCTCTCTTTCTTTTTAGGGGCAGCTTTTTTATTTTTAAGTGTAGGAGAGGGGGGAGGGACGGGGAGGATGAAGGTAAACAAGGGCAGAGGGAGAGGGGGTTCGAAGGAGTGTGTGTGTAGGAGGACTTCAGACTGACTTACGGGCTACACTTATCAGCAAGCCAACACGCAAACTTGAGTAGCCACGCCCCGTCGCCTCCCTTGCCAGACTCGTGATAAAGTATGAGACGGTGGTTGTGATGGTTGTGGTGGTTGTGGTGCTGTTGGTGGAGGTTGTGGTGTTGTGGCCAGTCTCTCACCCACCCCTCAGATAGAGAACCAGAAGGAGCGGCAGAAGGAGAGCAGAAGAACGTAAATAAAGAAGAACGAGAGAATGACTTGCACCAATGAAGCCGCTTGCACAGATACACATACGTAGACACACAGACACACAGGCACGCAAAGGAGGAAGAGGAAGAGGAGGATAATAGGAGGACATAGATAAGTAAGTGCAAAAAAATGAGGATAAAGAGGAATGTGAAGATGACTTGCTCACATTGACACAAAAAAGCACAGACACACAAGCACGCAGGAGAGGAAGAAGAGGAGGAGGAGGAGGAGAAGAAGAACAGAAGAACGGAGATAAAAAGGAGTGAAACATGTTGATAAAGTGAAGAGGAAAAATATCTTCAACACACACACAGGCACGCAGAGGAACAGGAGGAGTAGAAGAAAGAGGAAGAGGAAGACAACATAACCCAGTAGACAGATATAGAAGAGTGCAATACAAGGTGAAAGAAAAACAGGAAGAATAATAACACTCACACACATACACGTAGACACAGACACACAGGCACGCAACGGAGGAAGAGAAGGAGAAGGGTAATAGAAGAACATAGATAAGTAATTAAAAAAAAAGAGGATAAAGAAAGACAAAAAAACATTACACACACAAAAGCGAAAAACGGGAGGAAAAAGGAACAAAATGGAAGGAGAGCAAAACCAGAATGAGAGTGAACAAGATCGATCCTAAAGTTCTCTGTTGTTACTCGCACGGCCACGCTAACATCTGCAGAGTGCTTGGCGATGGCTAAACTCGTTCCTTGCAGACCCGCCCAAACCTAAAGAAAGAGCGGGCGGCCGGCGGTGTTTGTGGACTCTCGCAGCCTCGTCTACATCAGCGGGACGAACACTGCCACCAAATGGACCACGGAGGCAAGACGAGACTCCCCCACAGATCACAGGCTTTGAAGGGGCGGTAATTGGGTGCTACGAACAACGGAAAGGGAGAGAGGGAGTGTGAGAGGGAGGGAGGGAGAGAGGAAAGGAGATACGAAGGCAAGAACAAGGGTGAGAGAGTGTGATAGTATTGGTAGTTGTAGTAGAGATAGTGGTAGTAGTAGTAGTAGTAGTAGTAGTGGTTAGAGGATATGGAGGAGAAGGAAAAGAAGGAGGAGAGGAATTTAAGACAAGGAATAAGAATTTAGACTGGAGAAAAAAGAATTGATTTAGGAAGGTGAGATAAATATAATGAAGAACAGAGAGAAGAATCGAAGAATGGAAGAAGAGGAGGAGGTTAAGGAAAAGGAAGACGAGGAAAAATGGACGAAAAATCAGTATGAGGAGCAGGAGGCGTGAAACAGCATGCACAAACTCATAAAAGTCGAGAGAGGAAAACTAAACCCGCAAAAGCGAATGAAAGTGACTCTGCAGGAGGAAAATTAAGAACGGCGCGCACGGGAAGAGCATCAGACATAAGCACCGAGGAGACGGGCGTTCATGGGTTGTAAACAAGACGAACAAGGAGGAAATCTTGTAATAGGAAAAACGTTTTGATATCACGGCAGTAAACCACAAACATCTTAATAACACGGCGGGGGAGGAACAGAAGCAGGAGACGTGGGGCGGAAGGGGTTAACAACAGAAAGGTGAACACAGGATGGTGAGAAGGGTGAAAGCAGCAGGAGGAGAGGGCGGGGAAGGACGAACAGTACGAGAAGAGGCAGGAAGCAGGAGTCAGGAGGGCAAGCAGGGGGAGCAGCAGGAGCTAGGGGAGGGAGTAAAAGTAGAAGTAATGATAGAGTAAGGTGCGAGAATAGGTTGAGGTAAGAGCAGGGGAGGGGGATGAACGTATGGTAATGTTAAGGAAGGGAAGGGAAAGGAAGGAAAGGGAAGAGAAGGGAAGGGAAGGGAAGAGAAGGAAAGGGAAGGAAAGGGAAGAAAGGAAAGGAAAGGAAAGGGAAGGGTAGGGAAGGAAAGAGAAGGAAAGGGAAGAAGGGAAAGGAAAGGGAAGGGAAGGAAAGAGAAGGAAAGGGAAGGAAAGAGAAGGGAAGATAAGGTAATGGAAGGAAAGGGAAGAAGGGAAGGGAAAAGAAGAGAAGGTAAGGTTAGATTAGGTTAGGTAAGGGAAGGTAAGGTAAGGTAAGCAAAAATGAGGTTGGCAATTGTAACCAAAACGAGGGACAACTTTGACAGGTTAAAGAAGGGTTAATGTAAGGTAAGGTAAGGTAAGGTAGGTTTAAGTAAAAAAAAAAACAGCAAAGGGGATGGTAGTACTATTAGTAACGTGAGGGTGGACAACTATGAGAGATAATTTAAGGGTAGGAAAGGAGGTTAAGGTAAACTAAACTCTAAGGTAGGGTAAAGATTAAGGTGAGGAAAACAGCAAAAGGGTAGTAGAACAGCAGTAGTAACAAGGGAGGGTGGGCGGCTTCGACAGGTTAAAAAAAAAGGGCAGAGGAGGAGAAAGGGAAGGGAAGGGAAGGGAAGGGAAAGGAAAGGTTAGTTAGGAAAGGGTACGTGGGAAGGGAAGCCGACCTTGCCTCGTCATGTAGCCTCGCCACCCCCAATGGACGCCAGGGAAGGAAAAGGACAAGTCGATGCTACTAACTCCTCTTCTTTGACTCCCAGCCAAGAAGCGAGAGACTCTAAGGGCGAGGAACTGGATGTCATGCTCGTAATTTAATCCTCAGACGTCTTTATCTCTCTTGTTCTTTATTTTTCTGGCTTTGGTAATTATATCATGCGAGGTCTATGTTTTTTCCCCTAATAGAACTTTGTATATATAGGTTTTAGATGTTTTTTTTCTCTATTGTTCTTTACTTTTTCCGAGTTCAAAGTCCTAAAGAAAGATTTTTATGGTAAATTTTGTCAGATTTAATACAGTCATCCTTTTCTTAGTAGACAGGCTTCGATAACAAGTCAGTAAAGAAGATGTGAACAGTCTCGCTTCCTCATCGTCAGTCCCTTTAAGCATAAGATAATAAACAAAAACAAAAACAAAAAAAATAAAGAAAACGGTGTTGACTCCATTCATAGCTACAGATAAACACATTCTCGTTGACGCAGATCTTCATTCATAAACATCTGCCTGAACCTCATGTGCCCTGACTCCATTAATGCGTGCGGACGGTGCTGTTGTGTCTTGTCGGGTTGGTCGCTGATAAAACACGCGGTGATATAAATAATGGCGTAATCAGATCGGGCATATATTAACCACACTTTATTGCCGACAAGATTAATGGCCCAGTGAAAACGAGAACAGGTTGGTTGGCGATGTTTTGGATCTCTTCCCATTTTTTTATCGTTCGTGTGATACGGAGAATGTCTTGCGTATACGGGTGTGAGAGATGAGGATGAGGATGAGGGTTGGCACGTGTGAGGGAGGTGATGAGGAGTGTGTGTGAGGAGTAAGGACATGTGAAGAGACTCTAGGCAGGTAAGGAAGCATGTATAGAAGGTAGTTTTAGTGTGTATGCGCCTGTGAGAGCTGAGGATGAAGGTGAGGTGTGGCCCGAGTGAGAGAAATGAGGTGATGAGGTGTGGGTGTGAGGAGAGAGGACAGGTGAAGAGACTCAAGGTAGAAGGACTGAGAGAGAAAGTGAGGGTTATGTTTTGAGGTAGGTGATGTCAAATAAAGAGGGTAAGGTGAGGTAACTGTCAGGTAGTGTAAGGTAAGATAAGGTTAGGTTAGAGTAAGAATGATATATCTAGCTTTCTTTTCCTCCCCTCTCTCTGTACCTTCCTTACTCAATAACTTTGTAGCCCCCCAGTCTTGTGTGTGTGTGTGTGTGTCCCCCGCATTCCTCTTTTTATTTTTTGCTGTCGATATTTGTTTGTCAAGGTGTGGCGGGTCGCAAGGTGTTCGTGGGACAGTGTTTTTTTCGCGTGTTTATTTCAAGGTTCACTGGAGAAAAATGTTTTGTATTTTTTTTTTTTTCCCCGTTTTGTAGATTTCACGGTCTGTTGAAGGATATAATCTTTTACACATAAACTTCCACTCCCTCCCTCTCCTCACATTCTCTCTCTCTCTCTCTCTCTCTCTCTCTCTCTCTCTCTCTCTCTCTCTCTCTCTCTCTCTCTCTCTCTCTCTCTCTCTCTCTCTCTCTCTCTCTCTCTCTCTCTCTCTCTCTCTCTCTCTCTCTCTCTCTCTCTCTCTCTCTCTCTCTCTCTCTCTCTCTCTCTCTCTCTTTCTTTCTTTCTCTTTCTTTCTTTCTTTCTTTCTTTCTCTCTTTCTTTCTTTCTTTCCTTCTCTCTCTCTCTCTCTCTCTCTCTCTCTCTCTCTATCTCTCTCTCTCTCTCTCTCTCTCTATCTCTCTCTCTCTCTCTCTCTCTCTCTCTCTCTCTCTCTCTCTCTCTCTCTATCTCTCTCTCTCTCTCTCTCTCTCTCTCTCTCTCTCTCTCTCTCTCTCTCTCTCTCTCTCTCTCTCTCTCTCTCTCTCTCTCTCTCTCTCTCTCTCTCTCTGTCAACCTTAAGTTCAGTTCACTTTCACGCTCAGTCGCTCTGCTGCTCAAGGGACGCGGCAACAATATTTAACTTCCACTCCAAACAAATTACTTTACACGAACACTTTATTTATGTCTCCGGAACACGTCCAGGAATCATTGCTCGCTTGCTTGCTCTCCCCGCCCGCCCCCGTCCTTCTCCGCATCGCTAATTGACCGCCTAATGCAAAACTTTTAAATCCCTTCCAAGACAAATTAATGACATTCTTCTTCGACTTTTTTTTTATCATCTTCATCTAACTTGCTCGTTTTATTTATTACCTCTTTTGGTGTTTATTGTATTTTGATCTTTGAAGTTTTTGATGTAAGCGACAGAGCAATACTTTTCAATCTTAAGAAAAATTAATGACGTTTTTCTTCGACACTTTTCTTATCCTCATCTTATTTAATCGTTTTTATTTGTTCCCGTATTTTGTGTTTGATGTATTTTGATCTTTTAATTTTTTGATGTAAGCGACAATGCACGACCTTTATAAATCCCCAAGACAAATAACTTTCTTCTTCCACACTTTATATGTATCTTATTTGTTCATTTTATTTATTACCCTTTTTTCGTGTTTAAAGTTCATTGATCTTTTAAACGTGTAAAGATACGATAAGCTCTGTTCCAAATTTTGAGACTTTTGAATTCTCTGCTAAGCGACTTTCTTTGACATGTATTATTATTATTATTATTTTTTGCATATTTTCCCCAGTTGCATATGTAATCTTTAAACCTCCCAAAATAAACAAAAAGCTCAGTACAGATCTAATTCAAGCCTCCTAAATCCCATGATAAGTGACGTTCCTTGACATAAATTTATTTTTATTTTACAGCTTTTCTCCGATTGCATTCATGTTTATATTTATCTAAAACTTGAAACTTCTCACTAAAAAAAAAGAAGAAGTTCACGTTTAGTAAAGATCTAATATAAGCCTCCTAAATTTCATGATGTAAATGACGTTCCTTTCTTCGTTTATCTTACATCTTTTTCCCCGATTGCATTCACGTCAATATATTTAATTAGTTTTGAATTCCCTCACGCCCTTAAAAAAATAAAACCACCAAGCTCGCGTTCAGTAAAGATCTCTGATGAAGCACTTTTCCTCTCATTTGTTGATCAGGTGTTCTTGAATGTTTAAAGTTCACTCAAGACAAATGACGCCACCTGACACTCGGCTCATTTTCCCGTGCTGAAGCCGGAGCAATTACTCTCATTTATCTCTCTTATCTGTGTCGAGTGTCAGGTGCGTCTGTCTGTCTGTGTGGCGGCCGCGCTCAGTTGTGACAAGTCTGCTCTTAGCATTCACTCTCGCCTCACACTTACACTTTCTCTTAAGTCATTGTTAGTCGGACACACACACACACACACACACACACACACACACGAGCCATTATGAGGTTATATTATACGTCTGTGTGTGTGTGTGTGTGTGTGTGTGTGTGTGTGTGTGTGTGTGTGTGTGTGTGCGCACGTGATTCGAACCCTACCAATCCCGTATTGAATGTCTTTCGTGGTTTAAGTGTTTGTTTGTTTGCTTATTTATTTACTTTTTCATCTCATTATCTTCTAAAATTTCTTCTCTTTTCCTCTTTTTTACGACCGAGGATATCCAGAAGAGCCGGTTTTTGCTGATAAGATAAAATGCCTCGGTAATATTGAATGTGCTCTCTCTCTCTCTCTCTCTCTCTCTCTCTCTCTCTCTCTCTCTCTCTCTCTCTCTCTCTCTCTCTCTCTCTCTCTCTCTCTCTCTCTCTCTCTCTCTCTCTTGTTTACGCACGTTGTCGCTATGAATAAACCCAAACACGTCTTACATCTTTGTTTGCCTGGTTTATTACGGAAGCAATCGATCGGGCGAGAAAGAGAGAAAAAAAAAAATCGGCAAAAAAAATGAGCATCGAAATACCTTCAGTGGATCGATTTCCTCTTCAGCAAGTCGCGCAATTTACGGAACTGGTTTTCAGGTAACAGACGACTACCTGTTTTGTTATTATTTATGCCTTCCCTCCCTCCCTCTCCTGCCATCCCTCCTCAGACTCTATCCTCTCCTGCACTCTTTCGATATCCATCTCCTCCCTCCTCCTCCTCCTCCTTTTGCCTTTCTTCTCTTTTTGAGTTTGTGTGTTATTATTATTTACATCTTCCCTTCATTTCCTACCATCCATCATCCCTCCTCTCTCTATCCTCTCCTATACTCCCTCTATCCATTTCTTTTCTTCTCCTCCTTGTTGCGCCGACTAAACGAAACTTTCCAACTTTCCCTCCTCCTCGTCCTGCTGCTTTTCTTCTCTATTTGTGTTCGTATTTTGATATTATTTATACTTTCTCTGCCTCTCCTTCTACCTGCCATCTCTCCTCTGTCCTCTCCTGCACTCCCTCTCCCTCTATCCTCCTCCTTCTCTTCCTCCTCTTCCTGCTTTTCTTCTTTTTTGTTTGTGTGCGTGCGTGCGGTTGTCGTGGTAAAGACGTGGCCATTATCCTGTCATTCAATATATTTAGTCTCCCCTGATGATTGTCTTCTGCGCGTTCATCCTTCGTCGTCCCGCTCACGCCACGACCAATCGCATTCCACGACTGACCTTCCTCGCTCGCTTGGCATTCCTGGCGACGAGGTGTTTGGCTTCGGATTCTCCAGATGCGGTGTTTGACTCTCCTTTAAGTGCCCTTCAGGGGGATTTAAAACTATGCACTTATTTTCATGTTTTTTTTTTGTTGTTGTTCGTGTTTCTGTTGTATTGTTTTGTCGTTCATGTGTTCTCCCAGGAAACGCCATGAGAGAGAGAGAGAGAGAGAGAGAGAGAGAGAGAGAGAGAGAGATGCGGAGCGAGACAAAGACACAAAACTATCACGAAGGTATCATATTGTCGATGACTTTTAACGTCCTTTCAAGAGTTCGTGAGAGAAAAGCGCCGTTTGTTTTCGTTCGATCCGTTTTGTAATCTCCGAAAAGAGAGAAAAAGAGAGCGAGAGAGAGGGAGAGGGAGTTGGAGGGGGAGAAAAAGTATCCGGATAAGGCACACGTCTCGTTCCCTTAGGTCATGATGGTGGAAATGGGAGGTACGGAAAAGAGATGGGCAGAGGAAAGAGAGGGAGAAGGGAGAAAGGAAGGAAGGAATGTAGTTAGGTTGGAAGGGAATAGAAAATGTTGGTAGAAGGAACTAAGGAGGGAAAGAAAAAATGAAGGAATGAAAGAATATGGAAGAAAAGAAAGAAGGTAGGAAGGCTTGGAGAAAAAGAAAGGAAGGAGAGTAAAAGATAGTTAATAAAGAATGAAATAAAGTTAGAAGAACGATGAGATTTTTAATGAAGCCTGACACAAAAGCCATCAATCTAATGTTTCCTTTAACACTGGATTTCCTAAACAGTATCTTAACAGCTAATATTTCTTACTGTTTATAACTATTGCTATTAATATCTATGCTATTACTAGTACTTTCTATCTATTTACTATCACTATTTACTATTTTTTTGCGTGCCATGTATGTCTGTTTCATTTTTCATCCTTCACTCTTCTTCCTCTTCTTCCTCCTCCTCCACCTCTTTCTTGCACTTGGTTGACTGGTTCTTTTTTTATGGGTTCGTATCTTTTCGTTTTCTTGATCTTCTTTCTCTTTCTCGTTCGTTCTTTTATCTCCCCATCCTTCAATCCCCTCCTCTTTAATCTCTCTCTCTCTCTCTCTCTCTCTCTCTCTCTCTCTCTCTCTCTCTCTCTCTCTCTCTCTCTCTCTCTCTCTCTCTCTCTCTCTCTCTCTCTCTCTCTCTCTCTCTCTCTCTCTCTCTCTCTCTCTCTCTCTCTCTCTCTCTCTCTCTCTCTCTCTCTCTCTCTCTCTCTCTCTCTCTCTCTCTCTCTCTCTCTCTCTCTCTCTCTCTCTCTCTATCTCTCTCTCTCTCTCTCTCTCTCTCTCTCTCTCTCTCTCTCTCTCTCTCTCTCTCTCTCTCTCTCTCTCTCTCTCTCTCTCTCTCTCTCTCAATCTTTACTTGCTTCTCCTTCTTCTTCTCCTCCTCACAAAAATATCTGTCCCTTATTTCTTTGCTATCCTCCACTCCCTTGTTGAACCACTGGGATATCAAGGAGGAAGAGAGAGGGAGGGAGTGAGGGGAAGGAGGGGAAGAAGGAGGGGAAGAAGGAGGGTGTGTCTTTGCTATTAGTTATCTTCGTGTCCTCCTCCTCCTTCAAATTACCTCGACTAATATATATTTTTGGGGCCCACTCTCGATTTCGTTGTCTGTGAGTTGCATTTCATTTTGCTTAGCTCTTAATAATATCGTTCAGCTCAGAGGAGGTAGAGGAGGAGGAGGAGGTGGCGGGAGTGATGGTGAAGGAAGGGCATGGAGGAGGAGGAGGAGGTGGGGTTGGAGGAGGAGGAGGAGCAAGAGAGAAGGATTAAATAATTCTTTCGTTAGTTGGCCTTTCGCTTTCTCATGTTGGCTCTAATTAGGTTCCATGTGCCGGAGGTTTTGTTTCTTCTCTGCTATTTATTTTTTTGCCTCCCTTTTGTTGTTGCAGGCTTCAATTTTCTTGTTTCCTTTATATGTGTAGTTCGCGGGTCAATGTCCTGCTGCCTGGCGCCTGATTAAAGTTCGTTTTTACCTGAGTTTACGAGCCTAATGATAGGGATGGTCAGATGTTTGTCGAGGATTTTACAGTGAGAACGTAGTTATGTGGTGAGCTAGTTTAATTTGATCGTGTGTGTGTGTGTGTGTGTGTGTGTGTGTGTGTGTGTGTGTGTGTGTGTGTGTGTTTCTACGTCGCCACTGCACTGTCTTCTTTTCTCCGTCTTCTGTTTTTTATTTCTGGTTTATAATCTTTTGTACTTCTTTTTTTCTTCCTCTTTTCGATTTATAAACACCATCCATCTCTCTTTTTGCTCTCCATTTATCTATTTCCAACTCCCAACATTCATCTTCTTGTATCACCTTTTTTTTTTTTTTACATTCTCCACGCATTTCTCATTCCATCGCGTTTCTCTCCATCCCTCACTTTCTTTTCTTATCATTTTCCACGCCTCGGGTTTTCACTTCATATCCAATCAACACTTTCCATGCAATCTCTCCCTCTCATTATCTTCTCCATTCCTTTACATTACGACTTGAAATATTTTTCAGTCTTTTTTTTTGGCTTTCTCTTCCCACCCTCGCATTTATTTCTTCATCCCTTCTGCTCAACACACGCACGCATTCATCTCTCGTACACACACACCGCAGGAGGTTGGATAAAGAGGTTGGCTAAGGAGGTTGAGTAAGGAGGTTGGATACGAGGGTGGTTGGGCGGCTGCTAGTAACTCGGCCTCGTTCTCACTTCCCCTTGGCTTCTAATCTGCAACTTTCCTTTTCCTTCTGACTGCCTCTGTTTCCTGTGTATTGTTTGTGTGTTCTTGTTAATCATAGCGTGTTACCAAATCTGCATCATCATTGTTTATTATTATTATTATTATTATTATTATTATTATTATTATTATTTCTCTCTCTCTCTCTCTCTCTCTCTCTCTCTCTCTCTCTCTCTCTCTCTCTCTCTCTCTCTCTCTCTCTCTCTCTCTCTCTCTCTCTCTCTCTCTCTCTCTCATACACACACAACACACAACACACAACACACACACCTCTAACACTTTTCTATACGCGTCTCCACCCACAGTATTGCATTGTGTGTGTGTGTGTGTGTGTGTGTGTGTGTGTGTGTGTGTGTGTGTGTGTGTGTGTGTGTGTGTGTGTGTACCTACGTTTGTGTGCGTGCGTGCGTGCCTGCGAGCAATACATTATCTCACACTCTCACAATCTGCTTCATCACCTTCTTTCACTATCACTTCCACACCTGCACTCCATCACCTGCTCATTCCATCACTCTCCTTCACCACCACACCCACTATACTACATCTTTCCTCCCTCCGTTTTTCTCTCTCACTCCCTGCAGCCTCCACCTTGATTATCTGCATTGCTACCGATCCATTTTTCCACATCAGAGTTTTTCATCACGCCACGGGTTGGACTTTCGATCTACTTAATTGCCATAGATTAGGTCACGTTCAATAGATAGATAACTTAATCCCAGACGTTGTGAGGCCAAGAGCTCTTTGTGTTGTCGAAGGGTCTGCAACTCGGTGAAGAGGGTGATGCTTAAGGGCAAAGTTAGGTTGTAGTTTGAGGGACACTACTCGACGTTACTTCAGTTAAATAATCGAGCCTCTCTTTTTGTTAACTTTCTTTGTCTTTTCTCGCTCTTTATGCGGGTCAATCAATATCTCTGACCAAAGATTATCACCTTGTTTTTTTTCTTCTATACTGTCCTTCAGTCGGGCCGTTTTTTTCAAGTCTTTTTCATTCCAGTTTCCCCATTTTATATTTCTAACCAGTCTTTCCGTTCTCACTTTCTATCCAAGTATTTCATCCTTCCTTTGTTCGGTAAATTTTCGGTCTTTCACCAATCTTTCTATCCGGACAAAACTGTTTTTTTCTGGTAGTTTTGGGCCTGTTTTTAATTAATCTGCTTGTTGTTTTTCCCGCAGATTATTAAATCACTAATAAAATTAGACTTTTCAATGCCTGTTGTGCACCCGTCGCCGCCACCGCAAAATATCTCGCAGAGAGGTTCAACTTGTTTACTGTTTCTATATTTCACTCACTGCTCACAAAGATCACAAGTGGACAAACTAGAACAAAACCAGGCAAATTAATGTTTTTCCTGCTGTGTATTCCCCCAGCTCGCATGCATGGTGGACAGCAGAGCGACTTATTTCTGCGAGGAGATAATTATTTCTCGCAACACCGCCCCGCGTAGTGGGCCGCCGCCATCATGTCCCGTCCTGCGCTGCTTATTTCCGTCGCGCCACACTGCGTGTCGAATAAATTTAATGCCCCAACCTAACTTTACGAAACCTAACCGCTAACGGGCCCCCTCGAACCCCCCTGGGTGTTACGCTTTCCCTCCTAGCCCTACCCATTGCGCCCTGAGGCGCCCGCAAGAAACCCACTAACTTTAAAAATCGTTGTCAGCATTATAAATAATTTGCGGTGGGTATATATGTGGTTCAAATTACTCAGAATGAATAGCTCTATATATATATCTGATGAGAAGGGTAAGAAAAGCCATGTTGAGACTAGTGAAAGACCGAAATAATACCCTTTGTTCTTTGCTTATCCTTTAATCAACGCATTTTCTTTCCGTCGAGATAATCAGTTCATCCTCCCCATTTCCTTCTTGGCCCTCTTTGTCCTTTAGCCTTTCACTTTAATCTTCAATATCTTCTGTCCTGCATACTCCTTTCCCCTCCTCCTGCTACTCCATATTCCTCTCTCATACTCCACCAAATTACTCCACCACCTCTATTTTACCGGCGAACAAGCAGCTTCAGTCATCCCAGGAGGTCAGCATCCTTGGAGGTGACGGCAGGGAGACGCAAACTCATCTTTACCTGTATTAGGGAATTATGACCTTTTGGGTGCTTCTGGAGGAGGGCGGGAGCCAGGAATCCGGTCTTCGCGATTCGGGCGGGAGTGAGTGAGTCAGGAGGGTACGAAGGCATTAGCATAGCAGCCGACTGATGATGAATTATGGTGAGACGCGTGCTGGGCAGAGGAGCGCCCTGTGTCGGTGGTGGTTGATAGTGTTGGTGACGGTCAGGATAAGGTTTGGAGTGAAGAAGGGACGAGAGGGAGTGAGGGGAAGAGGAGGAGGTTGGTAAAGGGCGTGGAGAAAGAGGACGACGAGGAGGAGAAGAATAAGGGAGAGATAGGGAACTTGTCTTAGTGGATGCTGGCAGTGTTGGTGACGGTTGAGATAAGGTTGAAGGCGAGAGAGAGAGAGAGAGAGAGAGAGAGAGAGAGAATCAACAACAATAACAACAACAATAGCAACAACGAGGGAAAGGTTTTGCTGTAAATGTAAAGTCTTTTGTTGTTTCGTTGTGAGCCTTTTGATCCTCCTTACGCGCTTTAGAGAGACTGGTAACACGTTTTTCTCTCTAGACCGTAAAGTAAATGACAAAATCGGAGCCAAAAACAGATTAGATGATACACGAGCCACTTAAAAATTTCCATCGTTCCTTTCTCTCTCTCTCTCTCTCTCTCTCTCTCTCTCTCTCTCTCTCTCTCTCTCTCTCTCTCTCTCTCTCTCTCTCTCTCTCTCTCTCTCTCTCTCTCTCTCTCTCTCTCTCTCTCTCTCTCTCTCTCTCTCTCTCTCTCTCTCTCTCTCTCTCTCTCTCTCTCTCTCTCTCATTTTCTTTCTTTTCCTAACCTCCTACACTTCCACCATGACACTGCTTCGATGCCTCAGAACAGGTAACATATACAACCAAACCGAACAGTGGAGTAACACGAATAGAAAAAAAAAAAAAAAAAAAACGCGTAGCACATACCAACGATATAACAAAACGAAAATATCGGAAAAAAAAAATATTAACAGTCAACGATATACAGCAAAACAAAGGAAAAATATCACCAAAAAAGTATTATCAGCCATCAGTACATTCAAGCATATATAATCGGCAATCTCCAAAGTCAACAGTCAGACAAACAAACGCTGGAAATCTTGCACCGCCACCACCACCACCACCACCGGCAGCAACGAGGAGAGGTCAGGAAACAAACATTAAATCAAACAGTAAGATGAACACTGAAGTAAACACTCGCGTAAACGTTGTAGCTCGAGGATTTATATTTCTTTTTCCATTTATATTTCTTTTCCTTCTCCTCCTCCTCCTCCCGCAGCCCTGCTATTGGTTTCGACTTTTACTTCTTCATTGTTGGTCAAGATCTTAAAACTTTTCATAGCAGGCGTTTATATTTCGGATGATTTGGGTTTACATCTTATTTTGTACGTAAATCTACGTGCTTTATGGCGACGCGTGTGTGTGTGTAAAAAGCAACAAAGCCTAAAGTCTGAATCTGCTGAATATCATAAACACCAGGACAGAAAATAAAAGAAAACGAAGCAAGGCGTTCGTTTAGCAGCTTACGTAAGAGATAGTCGTGCAACACCAACACCAACAAGAAGAAAAGGAATAAAACGTTCATATATTCATTTATGCTTACAAGGTTCGTATCCATCAATATCTATTTACCTTTATCGCATCAAAACCTTCGAAGATTTTATTATTCGTTGCCTCCTTCCTCCCGCCCTGTACACCGGGCCGCACGAGTCCCCCGCTGCGGTATTAACACGTCCCTATATTATTTTTGTGTCCGTGCAGCAGACTTTATAGACTATCACGCATCTTTGTGGCTCCGGCGGCCCCACAGAACATAATAATAATACCAGACCAAGAAACCCAATGCAACGGAGATGAGGAGGAGAAGGAGGAGGAGGAGGAAGAGAAAGATAGAAGAGGAGGAGGTCGTGGAGTGGAAGATGGTTCGAGGCGTGTGGAAGAGGTCTCAAAGGCATGGACGGACGAGGGCTTGCTTGGAAAGGTGAACGTCCGAACTAAAATGCGAATTAACTTGAACAATAGTAAATAACTCTGCAGCAACATCATCGGGAGCACGGGTAAGAGGAGGAGGAGGAGCAGGAGCAACAGTATGAGCTCCTCCCTGCCCTATCTACAAGCCTTACCCTCCTCCTCCTCCTCCTCCTTCACTTGATTTGCCGCAAGACTCGAGTGATGCCATGACTCGCACCTGCAGCTTAGTAAATAATGGGAAGCGGCGGATTAAACCAGCAATCAGACCCTCGTTCCTCACTCCGACGGAAGAGCTGCCTGACGGGGGCCACAACGCCTAACCTAGATCTCATTTTCCTCCCCGCGCGGCCTTTGCTTGCCTGCAGACTGGGGGGCACTCAGGGTCAGCGGGGTGGTTGTCCGAGGGAAGGAAGGTTGCATAAAACGAGTCTCTGCGAGGCCTACTTCTTTTTTTCGTGCGTTACTGTGTGAATGTGACCTGCTTCGAGTACTGGTTAGCTATCTGGGACACTAATGGAGGTGTTCGTCAAGGTAACAGTAAATGCGATTGTTAAGGAGCACACGCATGCCCTTAGGATTCAGCGGATCTCGAGGAATATTCGAAACACACTAAAATGTTATCACACTTATTTTTAGATTTTACAACCGTTGCTGGAATGCTTTGTTGAATCAAATTTAGATACGTCTCGCGCTCTTTATTTACAGAGGTGTCTTGGTCAGATAGATTTATGGAAGACACGTAGTAACTTATTGGCTGTCAAGAGATGCCATGTGAAGGCTTATTGACTGAGTGGTTCACCTCTTGTAGGGTCCTTATTTCTTTGTATCCTTGTGTATCATTGTCAAACCTTGTGTATTTCTGTCAGTCCTTGTGAAAAGTTCTTTGGCATCCATTCCGAAACGCATTCTTACGAAACACAATAAAACTCACTCTATAGCTTTCTTTTAAACGACAAGTATATGATTGCAATGAAGATTTTTTTAACCAATCTCTCCATTTGCCATTTTAAACACCAGGCACATTTTTTGTTTATTGTCAATTTCTCATACTATTTTTAACTTACCTCTCCATATCCCTCTTCCAACCAGTTTTCTTAGTTTCTATTTCTTACCAATCTCCCCATTTTCTATTCTAGCCTGTCTCATTTTCCATTTCTAACCGATCCCTTCATATCCCATTTTTTTGCCGATCCTTCCACTTCTTATTTCTGACCACAATTCCCACCATCTCCCGTTGCCCACTCATCACAAACATGTTATCTTGCGTAAGCTGAAGCAAACCTTGAGCGCGCACACTGATATCACGCACACATGGAGGCCCTCTCATTCTCGCGTCGGGCAGCGTTACGCAAGCGGCAGAGTGATGCTTCTATAAATACACATCAACACTGACGGACGAGAAGAGAGATGTAGGGCGCCCAATACTTGCTCTTCCCACACGCTGTCAGGAAGTGATGGTTGGGGCGTCTTGCAAGTGTGCGTGTTGCGAGAAGAGAGGGGAGGGGGCGTGCATGTGTGTGTGTGTGTGTGTGTGTGTGTGTGTGTGTGTGTGTGTGTGTGTGTGTAAACAAGCAAGGGTACTTCCATTCCTTTGTCTCTGTTTGTTATGTGTCTCTTTGCTTGTTTCTGTCGGTCTGTCTTCCTCCTCTCTCTCTCTCTCTCTCTCTCCCTCTCTTTTTGTCGTTATTTTCTTTTTCCTTTCTCTCTTCACTGTCACTCAAGTCGATGTTCCTGTTATTTCCATTTCCGTTACGCCGCGGCCCACGAACGCAGCGCTGAATAGGCTGGTTGAGGATGGGCATGACCTGTAATCTTGGGCGGGTCATAGCACGAGCAGGACCAGTAGCATCAGGTAGACAGACAGGAAATAGAGATGAGATTAAAGCTTGTGCCGGGGCTGGATGAACTAGGCAGATAGAAGTGAAAAACGCTGGAAGAGGGTTTTGCCATGCAGTTGACTAATATGATATAGCTGTTGCTGATGATGATCTGTCATGGGTGGGACCTTAGCTATGAAGATACAAAGAAAGAGTGTCCTGAAGGGAAGTTGGAAATAGAACGACAAAAGTATGTTGGAGGAAAGAGGGGAATGAGGAAGAGGAAGAAGGAATGATGTGTAGGAAGAGGGGGAAGAGAACGAAGATGGGGGATGAAGGGGAAGGAGGAGGACAGGGGAGAGGAGGAGGAGGAGGAAGAGCCCGCAAGCACTCGGAGAAGAGACATGGAGAGGACAGTGAGGGCGTGAGAGGACGTGACGTTGGGAGGCGCAAAACACGGCGCGCAGGTGAAGGGAAGGTGACAAGAAAGTGCTGAGAGTGGAGCGCGGAATGTATCTTGTTCTGGAGGGAGGAGAAGAAAAGCTACGAGGCAAAAAATGGAAATAGGATACAAGCGGAAACTCCTCCGAGAAAATATTATTGTCTCCAAAATAAAGTAGGACCAAAGAAAAGAGAAGAATAAGAAGAATAGAAACTTATAATACAGGGAAAGAGCGGGGTGGAATTAGAAAAAAAAGGACAAGCGAAAACTGCCTGGGGAAAATATTATTGCCTCCAAATGGAAGTAGGAGGAAAAAAAAAAAAGAGAAGAATCCACACTTATAATATACAGGGAAAGAGCGTGATGGAAATGGAAATAGAAATCAAGCGAAAACTGCTCGGGAAAATACTGCCACCAAATGAAAACAGGAGCAAAGAAAAGAGAAGAATCCGAACTTATAATAAAAGGAACGAGCGTGATATTCCACACGAAGGAAGAAGATAAATATGCTTCCCTGAAAAGTGAAAATTAAGACGAGGTAGAAACAAAAATCTGGAAGAAGGAGTGAAAATTTACGTCAGAATATAACACACTACACTACATCTTCGAAACTCTAATATATGTATTTTACCGTTTTACGATATTAGTGTAGATATCGTATAGATGTCGTAAATAGTATTGAGGACAAGAAAACTGCGGCAAAGTATAAAGAGAAGTATGAGAACATGATGGAAACGGGAACTTATAATTTTGGCATCATAGGTAAGGCAGAGAGGAGTTGATGAATGGGTCAGTTAGTGGGAAAAGAGGAGCATGAGTGACGATATGAATGATTGACAGTGATTGGTTTCTGTGAGTTTGGCAGCGAAGAAAGAAAATGAACGACCAACTGTATGAGAGAAGACTAAACGGGGGATGAATCTTTGAACCATCTAATAAGGGAAGTAAGGGACTGGAAGCTTGGAAAAAGAACTGAAATGAATGACCCACTGTATGGGAGAAGATTAAACAGGAAATAAGTCTTTGAACCATCTATTCAGGGAAGTAAGGGATTGGAAGCTTGGAAAAAGAACTGAAATGAACGACCCATTGCATGAGAGAAGATTAAACGGGAAATGAGAATTTGAACCATTTAATAAGGGGATAGGAGAGCAGGTAAAGGTTAAATGAACAAAAGTGACTCACCTTCCCTCAGCACCAGTCCTCGGGGGCCCTACTGATTAGCATCCTCGATAAATAGTGAAAAAACAGGTTAAGTAATATAATAAATTCGGAACATGGAAATTCGGACCTCAAAGAATGGACGCCTTGAGGGAGCTGTAATCACCTGACATGAAAAACTTTTTGCTCTTTTTTTTTTGTGTGTGTGTGTATATGTGTGTGTGTGTGTGTGTGTGTGTGTGTGTGTGTGTGTGTGTGTGTGTGTGTGTGTGTGTGCATTTCTCGCGTTGTGTAAGAGATCTCGGCACATTTATTCATTATATATGCAGGAATGGTGCACTATTAAGGAACCAACCCCCACAGGCCACAGGTAAACAATAAAAAACAGTACAAACCAGTAGTACTTAACCTTGCTAACTCCACCCACTCCCTCGCACTCCACGCCTTGCTTCTCCCCTCCCCCCTCCTTACACCATCTCCACCACCAGCACTACCAACACACCTCCTTCCCACTACCTCCCCTCCCGCATTACATACCCCACTCGTCTTCCCCAATAGGTTCTCCGTCTCGTCAGTGGTGCCTTCCCAACTCGAGGGTTTGCAGTTCGACTTATAACACCGCAATCAGTGAGGTATTTGTTACACACACTACCTTACCGCCCACATAGTACCTGGTAAAGAAAAGGAGGAAGGAAGAGGAGAGAAGGAGGAAGAGGAGGGTGAGGAGGAGATGGAAGAGGGAAGCATGACTCATTCCTCACCTTATTGATTGCTCTTACCTGCCCTTAATTAACCACTCAGTCCTTTGCTCTTAACTGCCCCAGAGTCACCTGAGTTTACGCTCACACTGTCTTGATGGTTCTTCTTTGTGAGTGCTTGAGTATGTGTCCTTATGCATGTATGGTTGTGTTTTATTCTCTTTTTTATATTATTATTAGTGTTAGTGTTGATATTAACATTAGTAGTATTAGTTATAGTAGGCAGCGTTTTTTTTTTATCATAAGTTTTCACTCATATTCGTTGGTTTAATCTTCTTACCTATTTCGAGTGATCTTTTATTTTATTTTATTTTTTTCATTCCTAAACTCTCCCTTTCACAATAGTCTTCGTTATCGCTATTCTCTAACTCCACCTTACCTTACATCACTACCCCCCACCACCACCACTTCTTCCTCCTCTTCCTTCTCCTCGTCTTCGTCCTCATTCTCCCCATTCTACTCCTCCTTCTCAGTCTTCGTCTCCCTCTTCCTCTTTTGCATCTCCTTCCTATTCCTCGTATGTGTCACTTTCTCCTCTACGTCTTCCTGATCCTTCTCCTGCAGACACATATATACACATAGAAAGTGACAGTCGTGTGTGTGTGTGTTTGTGTGTGTGTGTGTGTGTGTGTGTGTGTGTGTGTGTGTGTGTGTGTGCGCGTTGCCGGCCATTGACCTGCTCTAGGCACAAATGGTTTAATCAGCTGTGGTTTTAGTTTGTTTCAGCGATTTTTTTGTTTTTGTTTCACCCTGATCTTCTTAGTGTTTCTCTCTCTCTCTCTCTCTCTCTCTCTCTCTCTCTCTCTCTCTCTCTCTCTCTCTCTCTCTATCTCTCTATCTCTCTCTCTCTCTCTCTCTCTCTCTCTCTCTCTCTCTCTCTCTCTCTCTCTCTCTCTCTCTCTCTCTCTCTCTCTCTCTCTCTCTCTCTCTCTCTCTCTCTCTCTCTCTCTCTCTCTCTCTCTCTCTCTCTCTCTCTCTCTCTCTCTCTCTCTCTCTCTCTCTCTCTCTCTCTCTCTCTCTCTCTCTCTCTCTCTCTCTCTCTCTCTCTCTCTCTCTCTCTCTCTGTTTGTCCACCTTCATTGGTCTTCTTTGATATAATTTTTGGTTTATTTTTAACTCACGTGAAAGGCTTGTTTTATTACTTTTACTTTTGGGATTTATTTTGCTAGTAATGAATAATGAGTTGTGGTTAGTTCTAGTTTCTTGGAGTGATTTGTTTTCTTGTTTTTCATTTTTCTTTCTTTTGCTTTGTGTGTGCTTGCCTTCTTATGATTTTTCTTTTATTTTCTTCCTTTTTCCCTTGCAAGTATTGTCCTTCAGCTCTGTTTTCCCACGTTTTTTTCTCCTTTTGTTATTCCGAATTGTCTTCTGTAATGTTTTTTCCTCGGGTGTTTCTTTTAAAGTTTTCGTTTTCACTTTCTTCGACTGAATTCTTGGTCTATTTTTTTTGTCGTTTCTGGTTTTGTATTTTCTTTCTCTTTTAGTTCGTTTTTCTTTTGTACGTGATCTACTGTGGGACAGTTTCTCCTCCCATCAACAGATTTCTTTATTCGATTAGATTTATTAAGGTATTGGAAATTCATTCGTTAACAGGTGTCCATAAGAATAAACACACACACACACACACACACACACACACACACACACACACACACACACACATACACACACAACCCCCTCCCCTCCCCTCCCCACACACACACACACAACCACCCCCCACACACACACAAACATACGCAACCAACCCCCCCCCCCCCCACACAAACATACACACACACCCCCCCCCCCCCCTACACACACACACACACACACACACACACACACACACACACACAATGCACAGTAGCAGCAGCATCCGTCTAGCCTCCCAGTCTGGTCTTCTCGCATTAATTCCCAACACTTACGTACCCATCCCCGAAGTGTGAGGCAATGCAGTGCTAACCCAACGACCAACGCACAGGTGAAGGTCGTGGAGGGTGGCTGCGACGGGTCACCCTTAGCGTCATGGTGGTGGTGGGATTGTGGTGGTGGTGGGGGGGGGGGGGTTGGTCTGCGGGTTCCTGTCTCTTTGTGGGAGGGAGGGGGAGAGAGAGAGACGGGGAATCAGCGGGAGTCCGTGATAACCCAATTTGGTGGACTGTCTGAGGGAGGGACTAGTTTATATGTATGTTTTTTTTCTTCCTTTTTGCTTCCTTTCCCTCTGTTTCGTGTATACCTCGTGGCCTCTTGTTCTTTTTTCCTTGGACGAAGTAGCACCAAGGGTATTTTTTTTGGTTGCATTTATTGTTTTTTTGCCATTGAGCTGCCTCCCTTTTAAAAAAAAAAAAACCTCAGTGTCTTCTTGTCTTTTTACCTGCACTGACGACTGATCTTACTCTCTTCCCTCGTCCATTCGTTAGGTAACTCCACTTCACCTTTAATTAATCACCACCATCGCCCAGGCACCCCTCCCACACATACCACTGCAACCTCATTCCTTCCTTCATATCCTCCATCTCTTCCATCTCTTCTCTAATCCGTTTGCTCCTACTGCTCCTCCTCCTCATACTCCTGCAGGCTCTCTTTCTTTCCCCTTCCTCTTCTACTCCTCCTTTCGCTCGTCTTGGGAGGGATTAAGAACAACTCATTTAAGGAGCGCATTTGGCTCATTAATTTTGCACAACAAATAAGAGAGCTCGGTTGTGCGTGCCCGGTCGACGTCCCATAAACAAGGTCCTGCCCCGGAATACTCTTGAACCCGCCCATCCATACCTCTGTACCCCCTTCCATCCCTCTCCTTCTTGGCTCTCCTCCTACCCCTTTCATCCTATCTCCCTCCTTCCCCTCCCAGCAACGTACCCTCTTCACGATCTCTATAAACTAAGAGAAGAAAACCACCCCGTTCGCATTACATTCTATCATCGGTGTGGGTCTTCTTCTTCCTCTTCCTCTTCCTCTTCCTCCTCCCTCTCGAGTTTCATAGGGCGTGGTGTGAGAGACGGGGGCAGGGGGGGGGGGGGGAGAGAGAGAGAGAGAGAGAGAGATGAGAGATGAGAGATGAGAGATGAGATGAGAGATGAGATGATGCTTACAGTACTGGTAAGGTATATATTTATTTTTGTTTCTTTTCTAACATTTTTTGCTCTCCCAGTATCTTCCTCTTCCCTGTGCCCTATCCTCCCTATCCTCATCCTTGCTTGGTGTGTGTAAGAGTGTACCCTGTATGGAACGTGGTTGGGGGGAGGATGAAAAAATGCAAGCTCTTCAGACTAAGTAAACCAACCCCTCGCATGCACCACTTATTAAACCCTATTATGGTCTGCTTGATATCGCGTCCATTTATTTGCATTTTCCTCTAATCACCGCCGGCTTAAAATAAAACTCCCTTGCGATGCGGCGGACTTTTCACGCGGGAGTCTTGTCGTAGGACGGTAATGGGCAGAGAGGAGACAGGAGGCGCTGATCCTTAAAGCTTCCCTCCCCGTCGCTGCCGCCTGCTTCCTTCGCCTGGCTTGTCCCGGGAGCTAAGCGTGCCTCAGTCCGCTCGTCCCTGGAATACCAATGCTTTAGGTGGGGGAGGTGACGGGCACGGCCACCTAACCAGGGCGAGGTGAGACAGCGGGAGGTGCTGGGAGGTGAGCAACTTTTACGCCTGTGCTAGTGAGGATAAAGAAGCAACACGAGGATGATGGGAAGAGACTGAAAAAGGAAACAATGGAAGGGTGGGAAAGGACTGAAAAGGAAGGCAGAGGAAAGGAGAGGGAAGGAGAAGAGTCAAGGAGGATATGAAGAGAGAAGACAGGATTGAGAAATGACGTTTAGGGAGGAGGAGGGCATGTTAAGAGAGTAGAGAAGGAGGACAGGAATAGAGTGGAAAGGACTTAAACATGGAAGGGAAGATGAAGGCAACTCAAGGGGATGCTACTAGAAAAGCGGAGAGAAATGATAAAGAAACCAGAAGGACGAGGAAAGAAAATCTGGAAAAAACAAGTGACGATCAAGAGGTAGGTAACACGAAAGTTGAAAGAGAAAGGGAGACGTAGAGTTACAAGAAAAAGGGAAGAGAAGACAGACACGGCAAGAAGGTGGCGGAATACAGAAGAGAACATTGTATAGAAGATTAGGGAGGAAGACGAGTTCATGATAATAATAAGAAAAAAAACGGGAGATAAGGACATGACACTATGGAGGAGGAAATGAAATAAAATAAGAGACTGAAAAGAAGAACCTAGAAAAATAAAAAAATGATATATATGAAAACCAGGGGGAAAATATCATCGACCAAATTCCTTTTCCATAAATATTTACACAGTGGGAAAGGATAAATGAAATAAACTGGAAAGGACGAAACTAAACCGGCTGAAGGATGAAGAAATATAAAAAAAATACCCGGAAGTGAAACTCTAATCTTTTATTTTTCCACCGGTTTTGCGTTTTCCTCAAATCATTGTATAAGAAGTCTGTCATCGCCACGTGTGCTCTGGTTTAAAAGTGCCCTCACGTAAACCCTCGCTCTCCCCGGCCACTTATTGCCATCCTAAAGTGTGTTGTAAATCTTCCCTCGTCACACTCACCAAGCAATCCTTACTACACCTTTCCTTGCCTTCATTTCTCTCTCCTCTCCTCTTTTTTTCCCCTTCTCTCTCTTTTACTCTCACCTCTGTTTACTCCTCAAACCCACTTTTCTTTCCTTCTTTCCTCTCCTCTCCTCTTTTTTTTCTCTTCTCTCTCCTCTATTATCACCTCTGTTTAGTCCTCAACCCCACTTTTCTTTCCTCCTCTCCTCTACCCTTCTCTCTTCTCTTTTCACCTCTGTTCCTCACCACCATGTTTTTTTCCTGTTTTCCTCTTCTCTTCTCTTGCAATCTCTGTTCTTCACCGTACTCAGTCCTCACCACCACTCCCCTTTCTTTCCTCTCCTCTCCTCTCTCTTCTCTTCACACCTCTCCTCGTCACCGCCGCCTGTCCCTCACTCAGCCCCTTGGTAACAGCCTCTCTCGTAGCTCTTTATAGTTGACCTCGGCGCTTATAGGCACTCCTTAGTATCCGATGTAACTCCTCCGAAATGCGTTTGTACTCAGTTTAACCTTTTTGATCCTCCCCACAAGGCCAGCCCCGCCAGACCAACCCATTCCAGCCCATCCCCTCATACTATTCTGTCCCATCCCATCCCAGACCCGTCCCGTCCCTTCCAGTCCACCACCTTGTTAAAAATTGTTAGTATATGCGTGTAGTCAATATTACAATTACGGGAAAGCACTAATGGACTGTGTTTGATCCTTACCTCTTTTTTTCTCTTTGTTTCTTCTCTTTTTTTATTTTCGTTTTTTTTCTCTCCTTTTCTTCTTTTCAGGTTTTCCTCAGTTCTCTTTCATTTTGTTTTATATTCTTGTTTAATCTTCTTTTTTTCTTCTGTCCTGTTTTCTCTCCTTCTTTCCTATGCTCTTCTTATATCATCTCCTCTTCTCTCTTCTCCCCTGTGCTCCTCTTCACCTATTTTACTTCATTTCCTCTTTTCCCCTCTCTCTATTCCTGTCCTCCTCCTCTCTCTATATATACTCTCTTAACATGACCTCCTCCTCCCTAAACGTCATTTCTCAATCCTGTTTTCTCTTCTCATATCCTTCTTGATTCTTCTTCTCTATCCTTCCCTCTCTCCTTTTCTCCACTCCTCTCCTTCCCCATCCTTCCCTCACCCGCCCTTCCTTTCTCTCCTCTCCTTCCATATCCTTCCTCCCTCTCTCCTTTCCTTCACTCTTCTCCTTCCCCATCCTTCCTTCACCCGTCCTCTCCTTCTCTCTTCTCCTTCCCTATCCTTCCCCCTCTCTCCTTTTCTTTACTCTTCTCCTTCCCCATCCTCCCCCCTCTCTCCTCCTTTCCTTTCTCTCCTCTCCTTCCATATCCTTCCTCCCTCTCTTTTTTTCTTTATTCTTCTCCTTTTCCATCCTTCCCTCACCCGTCCTTTCTGTCTCTCCTCTCCCTCCCTATACTTCCCCCTCTCTCCTCCTTTCCTTCAC
Organism: Eriocheir sinensis; assembly: GCF_024679095.1. Classification (NCBI taxonomy): domain Eukaryota; kingdom Metazoa; phylum Arthropoda; class Malacostraca; order Decapoda; family Varunidae; genus Eriocheir; species Eriocheir sinensis. Next base: position 5,069,349 of record NC_066535.1, read on the forward strand.
TCTTCTCCTTGCCCACCCTTCCCTCTCCTCTTCCGCCCTTTCCTGCCTCTCCCTGCACCTCTGATATCAACCCGTATATTCGGAGTCACAATAAATATACCCATTACGAGGACGACATAAATCATGCGCTTGAAATTTATGGAGCACACGTGGAGAGAGAGGGAGAGACGAACCGACACGCACACACACACACACACACACACACACACACTGAAAAATAAGTCACCGTCGTATAAATGGATCACAGACACCAATCAACCAAGCAACCAATACGACACACGCGGCGGTCTTATGCAAGAAAATTGTCTACCCGCGTCTTCCCTTTAAAAGTTTTTGTTGCTTCTTGGGACTGAAGGATAAGTATACTCACAATTCATTCAGTGTTCTTGGTTTGGTCCACCCTGTTTATATTCATCTCGTGGTTAACTCCTCCTCCTCTCCTTCCCCTCTCTCCTCCTCCTCCTACTCCTCCTCCAGATATGCATGTAAATGTAAATAAATAAGAACACGCTATAAGACTGATAGATCCGCACCTGGTTATTGGGACGCCGTAAAAGAACTAGTCGTGGGGTACAAACATATTCCTCCACCTTCACCTCTGCCTCCTCCTCCTCTTCCTCTTCCTCCTCCACCTCCCCGTGTCCTTGAACTTGAGACTCCAGCCGGAAGTACGCATCACTAAGGAATAATAAGAAAGAGCAAAGAAAGTGGTAGAGGTGAAAAGAGAGTCGGAGAAGATGGAAAATAGAGGAAGAGTGGGAAAGCAGATGATGATGATGAGGAGGAGGAGGAGGCGAAGAGCGGTGTATATGAGGTGGATAAAGTAAGGGAGATAGAGGAGGTCGAGGGTGGTAATGGGTGGAGAAGGTGCAAGGTAATGGAGGAGGTTTGGGATAGTGGAGAGGAGATGAAGTTGTAGAAGTGGAAGAGATGTAGGAAGTGGAAAGTGGGAAAAGGTAAAATACATGGGAAGGAGTGGAGGAGGAGAAGGAGGAGGAAGAGGTAAAGGACGACGGTAGTGGAAGTGAAAATGATTGAAAGAATGAAATCACGAAGAAGGTGGATGGAAGAATAAAAGAAGAAGGAACGTAGAAAAGGAGGAGAACAGAAGTGGAGGTGGAGTGGGAAGAGAGGAAGAGTTAGAAGAAAAGGATAAGGAGAAAAGTGGTGAACATGGGGTGGGAAAGGAGTGTAGGAGGTGAAGGACAGGGAACAAAGCAGGAGAAGAGTGAAGTGGAGGATATGAGAGATGGAGAAGAGGAGGAGGAAGCGAAAGAGAGAGCGTGAAGCAAGAGTGCGAAGTGAATGGGCTTGGAAATCGATAATGAAAATAATGAAGTCGAGACAAAACGAAGAGGTACTTGGGGGCAAATAACAAGACTTGGGAGGCAATAATGTTACGTTGGAACCGACTATTAATTCGTCCCTGCGCTGCCAAATCTTGTACAACAGGAAATTTGGGAGATTAGAAAACGTAAAGGAAATGTCAGGATATCTTACGCCAAGTTTTAAGTGGCCATGTTTTGTACGCGCAGGAAGGCAGACAGAAATAAAGTTGAGGAAAGTTAAAGAAAAAAACAATTAAATGAAAGGAAAAACAATAACCCGGCTCATAGTTTTTGTTATCGTGTTCTTTATTATTTTTTTTCAATGTTAATGATAGAGGTTATGTTTCGAATCAGGGAAAAAAATAACAGTGGAAAGAATGAAGTAGAACAGAGTTTGATCCTTTCACAGCTATTTGTCCTTTTGTTCTCCCTTTTTTTATACTTGTGAAAGCGTTTTTGTTTTTAAGTTTTGGATCAGAAAAAAAATAACAATGGAAAGAATGAAATAGGAAAAAGTATAATCCTCCTTACCTCCTCTTGTCCTTCAGCGTTTTTCCTTTTCTTATACTTTTGATAGATAATTTGTTCCTTAAGTTTTGGATCGGAAAAGAATAACAATGGAAAGAAAGAAGTAAAGTATAATCCTCCTTACCTCTTCTTGTCCTTCAGCGTTTTTCCTTTTCTTAGGCTTTTGAGAGATAATTTGTTCCTTAAGTTTTGGATCGGAAAAGAATAACAATGGAAAGAATGAAGCAGAAAAAGTATAATCCTTCTCACCTCCTCTTGTCCTTCAGCGTTTTTCCTTTTCTTATACTTATGATAGATAATTTGTTCCCTAAGTTTTGGATCAGAAAAGAATAACAATGGAAAGAATGAAGTAGAAAAAGTATAAGCCTCCTTACCTCCTCTTGTCCTTCAGCGTTTTTCCCTTTTATATACTTTTGATAGATAATTTGCTCCTTAAGTTTTGGATCAGAAAAAAATAACAATGAAAAGCATGAAGCAGAAAAGGTATAATACTTCTCACCTCTTCTTGACCTTCAGTGTCGTTTTTCCTTTCTATTATTTTTGAGAGAGCTTCTGTGTCTCCGGTTCTGGGTCAGTAACAATAACATAAGCCTCATGTCTTTCTGGAGATTGTTTGGATTAGTGACACAGTAACAAAGAAACAATAATAATGACTTTGCAAAGCTTTAATAGTCGCGTGTTACTGAGTCAGTCACTTCATTCTTTCTTTCTTTTTTCTCTTTTTTCATACATTTCAAAAGAGAGTACGTGTTTTGCCATTGATCAGCGACGTAACGGGGGATAATTTTTTTTCATTAAGAGCTCATCAACGTCACACCAAAAAAATATGTCAAGTGATGATGGTGACTGCATTTCTTTCTTTCCTTTTTCAATACATTACAAAGAGTTTCTATGCCCTGCTTCTAATCAGTATCGTAATAGAATAAAGTATCATGTCTTTTTTTATGGAGAGATCATCAATATAAAACTGGTGAAGGATGTCGAGTCGTAGTGATGATCGCATGTTCTTTTATTTTATTTTATTTTTTTCATACGTTTCAAAGGGTTTCCGCGTCTTGCTTTTTGATCAGTAACCGTAACATAATAGGGTATCTTGTCTTTTTATTGAGAGATCATCAGCATAATACCAAGGATGTCGAGTATATGTAGTGACTGTACTTCTCTCTTCCCTTTTTCTTACATTTCAAAGAGTTCCCGCGTCTTACCTCTGATCTGTAACGTAACAGAATAAAATATCACGTCTTTTTAATGCAGAGATCATCAACAACTAAGGATACCGAGTCTTCTCTTTCCTCATACGTTTCAAAGTGTCTCCATGTCTTGTTTTCGATCGGTAACAAAACATAATAGGGTATCATGTTTTTTTCTTTTAGGGAGATCATCAACGTAATACCGAGTAAGGATGTCGAGTCTTGGTGGCGTTGTTGCTGCTGGTGTGTCTCAGTCGCTGGTTCACGCCTTTTTCTTCCCTTCCCATCACTCACGCTGTCGGATCGGCGGCGTGAGTGTTTTGCGCGAGTTATGTGCTTCCCGCAGACAATGAACGCGTGAGGACGTGCCCACATTGGCTTCCCTCTGGTTTTCCCGGTGGTCTCTCTGTCTCTGTCTCTTCTCTTCTCTTTTCTACTCCAGCCTTGTCTTTTCTTTTTTTTTCTTCTCTTCTCTTATCCTTCTTCTCTTCTTTTCTCTTCTTTTTTTCCCTTCCCTTCCCTTCCCTTGCCTTGCCTTGCCTTGCCTTGCCTTGCCTTGCCTTGCCTTCCCTTCCCTTGCCTTGCCTTGCCTTGCCTTGCCTTGCCTTGCCTTGCCTTTCCGTCCATTCCCGCCTCTTCCCTTCCCTTCCCATCCCTTCCCTTCCCTTCCCTTCCCTTGCCTTGCCTTGCCTTGCCTTGCCTTGCCTTGCCTTGCCTTGCCTTGCCTTGCCTTCCCTTCCCTTCCCTTCCCTTCCCTTCCCTTCCCTTCCCTTCCCTTGCCTTGCCTTGCCTTGCCTTGCCTTGCCTTCCCGTCCATTCTCGCCTCTTCCCTTCCCTTCCCATCCCTTCCCTTCCCTTCCATTGCCTTGCCTTGCCTTGCCTTGCCTTGCCTTGCCTTGCCTTGCCTTGCCTTCTCTTCCCTTCCCTTCCCTTCCCTTCCCTTCCCTTCCCTTCCCTTCATTTCCCTTCCCTTCCCTTCCCTTCCCTTCCCTTCTTTTCCATTTTCTTCCCTTCCCTTCCCTTCCCTTCAATTCCCTTCCCTTCCATTCTCTTCCCTTTTCTTTCCTTCCCTTCCCTTTCCTTTCCTTCCCTTCCCTTCCCTTCCCTTCAATTCCCTTCCCTTCCCTTCCATTCTCTTCCCTTTTCTTCCCTTCCCTTCCCTTCCCTTCCCTTCCCTTCCCTTCCCTTCCCTTCCCTTCACTTCCCGTCTCTTTTCTTCCCTTCCCTTCCCTTCCCTTCCATTCCATTCTCTTCCCTTTTCTTCCCTTCCCTTCCCTTCCCTTCCCTTCCCTTCCCTTCCCTTCCATTCCATTCTCTTCCTTTCTCTTCCCTTCCTTCCTTCCTTCCTTCCATTCTCTTCCTTTTCTTCCTTCCCTTCCTTCCTTCCTTCCCCTCCCTTCCCTTCCCTTCCCTTCACTTCCCGTCTCTTTTCTTCCCTTCCCTTACCTTCAATTTCCTTCCCTTCCCCTCCCTTCCCTTCCTTTGTCTTCTCTTCTCTACTTTTTCCTTCTTTCCTCTCCTCTCCTCTCCTCTCCTCAACTCTTCTCTCACATCCTCTCCTCTCTTCTCCCCATCGGGCGTTGGCCACACATCCGCTCTTCTTCAACACCTGTTCGCTTGGGTATGAAAATCACGAGGCAAAAAACTTCAGGTGCAAAAACTAGGGACAGCAGATGAGTTTTCTCTTATCATTTTGAACAAGTTTTAGTGAATGAGAAAAGAAAAGATTGCAATATTTTTTTTGAAGCGTGGATGAAGAGTTCAAAATCATATCGTCTCAATATTCCATTCTTTCCTTTTAATGCAGAGAGTGAAATGTTCTTCCAACGTATATGTAGAGGTGTGTAGAAATGGATAATCTGCTCTATTCTAATTTTTCCTTTTGTCTTCTCGTCTCCTCCGCTCCGTAGTACAAAATCTATAGCTTCGGCATTTATGTTTCCTCGTTCATTTGTTATCTCGTTCTTGCGCTCCCGTTGGTGGTTTAGCGGCAGATTTACAACGATCGAACGTGGTCTTGTGTGTTCTTTACCAACCCCTTTCAGACCGTAATTAAGAAGGCCCCGTCATTCCCACGTAAGTCAGATTGTTTTTTCCTCCTTATCCTGTGGCTTCCTGTCGTATGTTGCCGATGCTTCATGTGGGAACCGAACCGTAGTAATGAGGTGTGGAAATGGTGAGGCGAAGATTATTGTTCTTGGAGGAGAAATTGTGGCCTTCGCTCTATCCGGCGGCCTCCCAAAATAAGGCCTTCGGTGAAATTAAGTTATCCCATCAGTGAGAAATGTTCGTGACCTTATATCACTAGTTTGTTTTTCCTTCCATTCAGCGGCGTGTGAAGAAGCCTCTATTATTTTCTCCTTGTATGTCATATCTCTCTCTCTCTCTCTCTCTCTCTCTCTCTCTCTCTCTCTCTCTCTCTCTCTCTCTCTCTCTCTCTCTCTCTCTCTCTCTCTCTCTCTCTCTCTCTCTCTCTCTCTCTCTCTCTCTCTCTCTCTCTCTCTCTCTCTCTCTCTCTCTCTCTCTCTCTCTCTCTCTCTCTCTCTCTCTCTCTCTCTCTCTCTCTCTCTCTCTCTCTCTCTCTCTCTCTCTCTCTCTCTCTCTCTCTCTCTCTCTCTCTCTCTCTCTCTCTCTCTCTCTCTCTCTCTCTCTCTCTCTCTCTCTCTCTCTCTCTCTCTCTCTCTCTCTCTCTCTCTCTCTCTCTCTCTCTCTCTCTCTCTCTCTCTCTCTCTCAGCGGAAACCCCAAGGCACATATTGCATAATTTAAAGGGCTTTTGTCTTCTTATTGGGCCAAACTAACACACACACACACACACACACACACACACAACACACACACAACACACACACACACACACACAACACACACACACACACACACACACACACACACACACACACTTTCCCTAACTTTCTTATAGTCTATAGAAGGGACTCAGGAGGTCCATGCACTGACTCTGAATGGAAATTGGCAGAGATGAAGAACGAGAGGAAGAAAGAGAGGAAAGAAGAAAGAGAAAGTGAGCACGAGTTCTTTCAGACGTGACTCTTAGTTTTAATGGGTGGAGAGAGCGACAGACAGATAGATAGATATAAAAATAGATAGAGATAAATAAATAGATTGATCTCTCTTCTGGCCACTCATTATTTTTTTCTTTTATCGGAACTGTGCCTAACGGGCTTTTTTTTCTGTGAGCTGTATCCTCTACTATAAAAAAAAAGGATAGATAGATAGAGAGTGAGATAGACAGGGTGATAGAGTATTAAGACTGACGACAGTGTTGGGGAAGATCTATTATTATTACACACACACACACACACACACACACACACACACACACACACCAAGACACCCTTATGGCCTGTTCTTACGTGCCGATAACAGCGTGTCCTCCGCCCCCTCGCCGCGTCATTACCACGCCGCTAGTCACTCCGCCTCATCGTGCCCGGTGTTTACGGCGCCGCGCCGGGCATAAACTCCGCGAGGCTCATTAGTGCTTTGTTATGTGCTAGGCGTCCTTTAAACATTCAGGGCCTCGACTATTGCTTGGTAAGTATATTAAAAGTGATGCTCAAGATGGTTTAATATATTTTTTTTTATTCTTCTTATCTCGTCTCGTAGAAATTGTAGCTAGATGATAAATTTTGTTTTTTACGCTCCGTTGAGTAGTGGTTAGCGTGCTTGACTGAGACTCCGCGGGCCCGGCTTCGAATCTTGGCCCGGGCAGTAGGCGTGCAGCTCACCTAGCTGTTCATCCTCCCTCTTGGGTTGGTCGATAGATGGGCTCCTGGGGACACCTGGGAAAGGTAAACTGTGGCAATCCCGGACTTCACATTGGCCCGTGTTCCGGGGTAATGTTTATTATTATTATTATATTTTTTTTACCCACCACAGGCTCAAAGGGCCAAAGGTATGGAGATGAGCACCGCAGCCACGCGCAGCTATAGCCTGTGCACCCAGCTTTACCTTACCTTTTATCGTTACGTTTTCCTTCTTTTGTTGTTCGTTAGGTTTATGATCATAGTTTAGATTGTAATAAATGTGAGCGTATATGTTATTTTCTACGGCGATAACGACAATATTTATTAAGTTACTATAAGCACTACTGATAATGATGGTGATAATGCTGATGATACTCTCTCTCTCCCTATCTCCGTAACTTTTCATCTATCTATCTTTTATCCCTCAATGTACAGATAATGGAATGCATATATTCATCACACCTTCACTCATATCCTTTCCCATTCCATTTCTCCTCACGTTTTCCCTCGCCTCACCCTCGTCCTTCAAGACAAAAGTTATGAGGGAATTACACTAATGATGAGAAGTATGAAAACAGTTGTCCTGAAAATGATTGTTATGGGGAACGTAATGAGCGACGAGTGATTACGATAATGAGAGAGAGAGAGAGAGAGAGAGAGAAAGTCGTGATGAAGTGATAATTAAGGTGATAAACAGCCTTTGTATTTATAATTAGAGGTGAGGAAGAGCAATGCACCTGGCGAGAACTGAGAGAGAGAGAGAGAGAGAGAGAGAGAGAGATAATACGCGCAATGATGTTGATAAAAACGGAAGAAATGTGTTAGGAAGTGATGGTGATACACAGTAATAAAAGTGATAACAGCGATAATGAAGGGAGAGACTGCAATGGGACAGGTGATGGTGAAGATGTGCTTGCCTAAGGAAGAATAAGGGAGAGCTAGAGGGAAGAGGGGGAGAGAGAGAGAGAGGGAAATGGAAGTGTTGGGAGCAGATGTGAGGCGGATAGGAAAAGAGGGAGAGATGATGGAAGATGATGTGATTGTTTGAGGATGGGTAAGGAAGAACTAGGTGGATGAGGGTGAGAGGGGGAGGTGGAAATGGAAATGGAAATGTAGTGACCGGAATGTAGTGTTGTAACGTGCCTGTTGAATGGTAATTACTGAAAGCTATGGTGAAGAGCAAGACAGTGAGTGATGTTAAAGAGAGTGACAGAGAGAAAGAGATAGAGAAGAATGCTATACCGAGGAAGTAAAGAGAATAGGAAATTGTAAATGTCAGAAAAATATAATGGTAAATGATGACGCACATGATGGCGACATAAAAAAGACAGTATTGTGGTTGTGCTTATTGGTGATTATAGTGCTTAAGTAATGGAGGCACTCAGGATTGTGCAAGATAACGACACAAAGAAATTACAAATCATATAATAATAAAAATGCGCCGCGTAATAATACTAAATCGTCACACTTAAGTCAAGACGCTCGTTATGATAATCCGAATGTACTGATTATAGCTTTGGTGTTGCATTTAATGGCCACTCCATTGTCGGGGCTCATAATAAACCTGCTCAATTTCCCTTCCCTCGCGTGTACATTACGTGCGTTGTCACACTGTTTTCCCATTGTTCCTCGCGCCGCCGCAGACACTCTTACAGCGGGTCATTGCTCATAGTTCCTTAACCTCCGCTGACCTAACCTCCAGTCGGGTCAATCGTCTTATTATTAAAGGGCCTGAAGTGTGGTGTATATAGTTTATGATAGTTATCCCATAATGTCCTGCCGTTTGGAAGTTTTCTTTGTCACTAAGTTGGTTTTAAGTTGTTGTTTTTTCGTGTTTATTCTTTGTTGGACTTTCTGATTGCTCTCGTTTCTCTATATATTTCTGTGCTCCTCTATTTGTTCTACCAATTGGAAGTTTTTTGTGACTAAAATTAATGCTTTATGATGTTTTCTATGAGTCCTTCGTCTCTATTCTTGGTACGATTTTCTGCTCATTCTTTATTTTATTTTTTCATTGTTGCAGCATCATCAGGCTTGCGTCCGTTGTGTGTACTGTTACTAGATTAGCTTTATGGTGTTTTCTATGTACTGTAGGATTTTCTGCTTGCTCTTTTTTTCTTTTACTTTTACATCGGATTTGTGGCTGTGCGCCATATAATGTTGTGGTGATGGAAGCTTTTTTCTCGCTGACACAACTATTGTCTTTATAACGCAAGGCATCAGCTGTTCTCCCCTCAAGACAAATGTTCATTTCCCTCGTTTAATTGCCTCGTGTTGGCCTTCGTTGTCTTCATTAGCGAGGAATGACTGTCTTTTCCGTCTCGGCCATAACAGTCGTTCTCATTTCTCTTATTTCTCCTTCTTTGTCTTTGGTTTCTCCTTTCATCCCGGTATTCTGTTTTGCTCAGCTTTTCCTTTTCATTAATTCACTTTACTGATTTTTTGAGTCACCTTCCTTTTTCCGCTTTATTCGTGGTAATTATATTCTTTCTTTTAATTTTTCCTTCGGGTTCTCTACTTTCTTCTCTACTTCTCGAAATTATTCATCGTTCTGTTTTTTTTTCCAAATGTTCCTACTTTATATTCTTTTTACTTATTCAGTTGTACTCTCAGATTACATTTTTTTTCTGTCTTTTATATTCTTTCTGTCTTTCTCAACGTATGCTTTTGTTTTTCTCTTTCATCTGTCTCTTCCATAAGTATCATATATATTTTTTTCACACCTATTTTTTTCATTCTCCCTCCATTAATATCTTTTTTCACATTCGCTTTTAGTTTTACACCAATTTTGCCTTCTCCTCCTTTTAAAGTTAACCCTTTTTCCGCCATTATTCTCCTGTTACCTTGCTAATGTTTGTTTTTCTCATTCAAGTCCCATAGTGATAGCTTCTTTCATCCTCCTCGTCGTTATTTTTTTTCCTAGCCCTATTCGCATTTTGTTTTATATTAATTTCGTCTTCTCTTTTCCCGTCTGTTCTCCCTTGTCACCTCTTCTCTCTCCTGTTATCCTTGCTAATGTTCTTTTTTTCTATTCAAGTCCCATAGTGATAGCTTTTTTCATCCTCCTCGTCGTTATTTTTTTTCCTACCCCTATTCGCATTTTGTTTTATATTAATTTCGTCTTCTCTTTTCCCGTCTGTTCTCCCTTGTCACCTCTTCTCTCTCCTGTTATCCTTGCTAATGTTCTTTTTTTCTACTCAAGTCCCATAGTGGTACTTTTTCTCCCCCTCCTCATCCCTCATTTTTTCAGCCTCGCCTCCTTCCATCTCTCCCCGCGGCGCTAATCACCACCCATATCCATTTAAACCACTTTCCTCACGTCATTCTCACCCTGTTTCACGCTCCGTCAATTTATCATACTCCATTAATCTATCGGTATCCTTTTAACCCTTCACCTCTCTCACCCTTCTTCCCGCCCTCCCTGTCTGCCTCATCCTCTCCCATATGTTCCTTCTCTCCTTCTACCTCCTTCCGTTTCTCTTCTCCTTTCCTCTTTCCATTTCTCTTCTCCCGTCCTTCCTCTTTTCTTTTCTTTCTTTATCTTCGTTTTTTTCTTCGCCTCTCACCTTTCTTCCCCCATTGCCTGTCTCTCTCTTCTCCTTTTTCACTTTCTTTAATTCCTTTTTTTTTCTTTGCCTCCATTTCTTCCACCTTTCCCTTGCTTACCTTTCTTCTTTCCCACCTTTCGTCCTTCGTTTATTCCCTTCATCTTCCTTACTTTCTTTCTTTCTCCCTATTTCTCACCCTCTATCCCATCCCACCTTTCCTTTGTCTCCTCCGTCCCTCCTTCCCGTTCCTCGCCCCTTCCTCCACCCTAGCCTCATTGGGTCTGTCCTGCGCCAACAGTATCATCGCTGGTGTGTGTTATCAAGGGAGGAGCCGATGACAGCCACACCGAGCGTCACTTCCACACTCATTAATCATAGCGGGATGGGAGAAGGGGGTGGGGAGGGTGGGAAGGCGGATAGAGGGTAGGGAGGGTGGGAAGGTAGAGTGAGGGTAGGGAGGGTGGGAAGACAGAGCGAGGATGGGATGGAGAGAGCGGGATGAAGGGAGAGAAGATGGTGTCCAGGGAGAGGTGATATTGAGAGAAAGAGAGAGAGGAGAAGATAGAGAAAAGGAAAGGAAAAGAAGAAAGAAAAGGTGAGTGCGAGTGAATTGATAGGAAGGTAGGAAATGGAAGGAAAGAGGATGACGATGGAAATATGGAAAGGGAAGTGAGAGACGGAGGAAGAGAGAGATAGAAAAAGAAGGGAGATTAAGGAGAAAGGGGAAAGAGTGAGAAAATGGTGAGAAATATAGAAATCAAGGTGAGAGGGCTGTGGGAAGGAAGATGGGGAGAGAGAGAGAGAAAGACAGAAACAAGAAAGGATAGTGGCGAGAAAAAGATAAAATAGAAAGCGAGGGAGGGAGTTTGGTAAGCCAGGAAAGGGTTCAGCATATCAGATTACAAGGTGAACAGTAGCTGGGGGATGATCGACGATTCTGACCTTTGTGGTGAATGAACGAGTAGGGGATGACGATTATTTCTACCCCTTCTATACTGTGTGGCCTATAGGTGCAGAGGAAGGATGTAGCACAGGTATTGGTGGTAGAGCGGCGCGAGGAGACGGGTAGATGGATGTAACAATAGGTGTGAACAGGCTGGGAGATTGATGAGCCCGCGGAAAAGGTTGTGTTGGTCAGAATGCAGCGTGGTGTAAAAAGTGGGAAGGCTCCTTAATTAAAAAGTAACTGTACCGCATGTTTTTTTTCTTTTATGTCTTGTTTTGCAAGGGGAAAAATGCGAGTCCGTTGCTTATATGGAGGTCTCTTTTTTTTTTTTTCTTATGTACGTCAGGTTCACTGTTTGTTTCAAGGGGAATTGTAATACAGAGATTGTGTTATACTATTTCGAATTAGTATGAATAAAAACTCGTATTACGTACACATATTCATACATGCATTCATACACACAAACTTACACACACACATACATACATACATTCATACATACATATACACATACATACATAGAGACCTACCTAACAAAATACCTTCTCCATACATACATACATACATACATACATACTTGCACACCTGCGTCGTGGAGTGCGTGTGGTTACGTATTTGCCTTCCAGTTCCACGGTAATTTTAGGTTGATGTAGAGATTATTCCATTTTTCCTGTTATCTTTTTTTCCTCCTTCGGTGCGGGCCTAACGGATCCTGATGTTCATATGTTCCTCTGTTGCAGGTAAAGGAGGCCCGCGGCTACCACCACCACCACCACCACCACAGGTAAGTCTGGCAATGTTGCTTACCTTTGTTCCTTATTTTTTCCTACCTATCTTTGATACATACACACCCATACGGACATTCATATACATACTACCTACCTATCTACTCACATACATAGTTACACACGGCATTCACAGAGGCACACATACACACATATATACCCACAGTAACGTACACGCACATGAACACCTGCGTGCTTACCTGTATTATTGCACGGAGCGGTCATGCACGAAGAATTTTATGTCATCTGTACGAGCGAACGGAGGTATGGATTGTGTGTTTGTGTGTGAGGAATGAAGGAAGGAATGTCTGCTGGTTGGAGGTATGTATTTGTCTGTATCTATCTATCTGTTTAGTCATCTATCTGTGTATCTATTTGTATACCTTTCTACCTGTCTGTTTGTACCTGTTTGTTATCTTTCACTTTTATTATCTGTACGTAAAATAGATTATCAGACATTTTTTTCACTGCTTCTCGATATTCACTCACACACACACACACACACACACACACACACACACACACACACACACACACACACACACACACACACACACACACACACACACACACACACACACACACACACACACACACATCTCTCTCTCTCTCTCTCTCTCTCTCTCTCTCTCTCTCTCTCTCTCTCTCTCTCTCTCTCTCTCTCTCTCACACACACACACACACACACACACACACACACACACACACACACACACACACACACACACACACACACACACACACACACACACACACAAACATCTCTGCCTATATTATTGCCTTTTCTTGTCTTTTTGCGGTTCACTTTTGCAGCCTTTTGTGGTCCCTCTTTGACAATGAAAACAGTGACGCTGCGACCACGACCGCCACGTCCCCTAAACAACCCTTCCACTCCCAAAGCCTCGGCCCTTCAAGCGGGAAACCCTAAATATGCGCCCAACCTGAGACTCGCCATCTTTAAATCTTAAGACTGACCCTCTGACCCTGTAAGACCCAAGCCTTTTGCTCTCTTCAACCTTGACCTTGGATGCACGACACTCCCTGGCCCTCTCCACCCTTTGACCCCCACCACCCATGCACTGACCCCCTCCACCCCCTCTCTCCCGTAATTCCTTCAACATCTCTCCCAGCTGAATCCATCATCCTCGTCCACTCACGCCCTTCCACCCCTTTCCACACCCCTATTCACTTTCCTTTTATCCGTGCAACTTTTCCTTCCCCATCCACGACCTTCCACCACCACCTTCACTACCTCCACAAGTTTCCTCACCACCATCCACCTTCCTCTCTTCCGAATTACTGTTTTCCCCTATCCACTACCTTCCACCACCACCTTCACTACCTTTCTCACGCCCCTTCATCCCTTTCTTCACCCTTTTCCACCTATCCATTCTACCTTTCCTCCCCTATACATACCCATCCACCACCCGCGCCACCTCGCCTCGCCACGCCAGCACTCGTCCGCGTGAAGGCGCTGAGTCGCTGACCTCCGCGCGGTTGCACAAAATGTAAATTCAGCAAGCGGTCAGCGAGCTCAGGAACCTGCCAGAGAAAACCTGTTTGGGGGCCGCTGGCTCCACGCATATGACGGCGACCATGTGTGTGTGTGTGTGTGTGTGTGTGTGTGTGTGTGTGTGTGTGTGTGTGTGTGTTGGGTTGGGTTGGGTTGGGCTGTGTGTGTGTTTGTTTGTTTGTATGTGTGTGTGTGTGTGTGTGTGTGTGTGTGTGTGTGTGTGTGTTGGTAGTTATCGGGAAATCTTGAATGCAATGTTGTGTTCTAATTTCGTTAACACGTACGATAAAAACGAGTTTCATTAATCATAAAAGCACACATACTAAACACACACACACACACACACACACACACACACACACACACACACACACACACACACACACACACACACACACGCCGCTCTCTCTCTCTCTCTCTCTCTCTCTCTCTCTCTCTCTCTCTCTCTTATTTGTCCTAACGCCCTAATTTCAACACCGTATCATGTTTCTCCATCACACTCTTCCTTCCACCCTTTCCTCCACCCATTTCTTTTTACCCTTCACTCACCCACACCACTCCACACTGGCTTGCCTTCCCATCCTGGATCAAAATATTCCTTCTGCCCACACTTCGATACCCTCCCAACCTTTACTAAGAGGCCACACTTCCTCACCCGCAATTCCACAACTCACAGCCACTCACTCTATTTGTTTCCTCATCCTCACCGGCACTAAGCTCCACTCCCTTCATCTCCACCTCCAGACCTTCCACAACCCACAATCTTCCTGTCACATGTAGTATTTTTTCTTCTATTCTTCCACCAAGCACATCTTACTCTCCTCCTCCCCTTTCCCATCCACTCTAAACCCCTTGCTTCCACTACACGATCCTCGCTTGTTCGTATATCTCTCTCTCATTCTCATGCCTTCCTCCCCCATCTACTCACCACTCAGTTCTCTCTCCCTCATCCTTCCTCAGACAAGCACATCTCCCCCTCCTTTTCTCACCGTTCCCACCACTCTATCCTCTTATTTCCCTCTCTCGACCTCATCACGCTGGGTCATATTCAGGTTATTTTGGCACACAAGCACACATACTTAACAAGGCTTTCGTAAGAGTTCAGGGCATTTCCATGAGTAGTTTAATTGTCCTGGTGGTAGTTTGACCCTTCTTTTATACTATGAACCCAAAAGAACACTCGTGAGGACCCGATTAATCTCCAGTTTGGCTTTTGGATGTGGTTGATGTGAGAGGCAGAAGCGCTTGAGAATACCGACTCCTATCTCTCCCTCACTCTTCCTCACACAAGCACATGTTCCTCCCTCTCTCCTCCTCCTCCCCCCCCCCCCTTCCCTCGTCCTCCTTCCTCCCCTTCTCTTTCCCCCTCCTTCCCCCCCCTTTTCTCTCCCCCTCGTCACCCACAACCTAGACCACCGAAGGAATGGTTTATGACTCCTGCAAACAATCTCTCTCTAAAAAAACGGGAACCTCGACTGAAGAAAAAAAATACCCTTCCACCGCTCGTTGTTATTGTTCGTCCCTCCTTTTATTTAGGGCTGTCCCGACGAAAGGCACCGGGACAGTTTTATGGAGGTCGGGGAGAGCTTTAAGCCTTTGCTAACGAGGAGTTTAATGAAGCGACGACAAGCTCTTCTCACTCACCGTTGTTGTAAACGTGACAGAGGAAAATGAACGGAAAGAGAACGAGGAACGATGAACTATTTCTGTATCGTGTCTCTCCTGACCCTGTGACTATGGAACTGAATGTAAGGAAAAAAAAAAGTAGGTGTGAAACTGAAAAGATAGAAAACAGGGCACAAAATGGAATAGAACCTCGCGCTCGCCCCCCAGAAAAAGAAATAGATAAATATAAAAAGAAAATATGAATCTACGAAGAGAAAAAAAGCTAACCCGCACTATCGGCCAAAACGTAGAAAAAGAAGTTGTCTATTAGTTAGTGTTTAAGCCGAAAATAATTAGCAAAACATTATAAAAACTGAAAATGAAGAAAATAAAACATAGAAAGGAATGAATAGAAACTCGCACACATAAAACGAGAAAAAAAGGATAAAAACAAATATATCCATGAAAAACAATAGTAGTCGTTTCAGTAATAAATAAATAAAAAAAATAGTAAACACAATAATCATAAAACTAGAGGCCAAGAACAATAAGACATAAAGTGGATGAACAGCAACTCGCACACACACACACACACACACACACACACACACACACACACACACACACACACACACACACACACACACACACACACACACACACAACAAAAAAAAAAAAAAAAAAAAAGGAAAAGAAAAAACAAACGAAAACATATATATCCACGAAAAACAAGAGTCGTTTTAGTTGTTGTTGTTCCAATTTGAAAGAGTTGATGGGCTGTTGCGGTTGTTGAAGGCTAAGAAGGCAGTGTGGTTGGCTGTTTTAGTGGGATGTGGTCAGTCGATGGGTGTGGCGTTGGTATGACCAGGAGGAAGTGTGGTGGCGAGGGTGCTGGTGGTGGAGGTGATGGTGATGAAAATGGAAGAGGAGGCAAAGATGATGGTGGAAAGGAAGGACGACTAGAAGGAGGAGGAAGAGAGGGAGAACTAGGAAGAAAATAAGGATCAGGCGATGCGGTGATGATGATATGGTGATGGCAGTAGTAGTGTGGAGGATGGAACGTAGAGTGTAGTGATGACGGTAAAGGGAAAAGGAGGAGGAGGTGATGATGATGGTGGTGATTGGGGTGAGGGAGGGGATATATTGGCGAAGGAGGAGGAGGAAGTGGTGACGGTGGTGGTGGTGGTGCTTGGTGGCCGGACGAATGTGGTTGTTTTAGGATGTTTTATTGAGGTCAAGCAGGTGAGCTGGGGTGGTGGTGGTTATGGGGGCTGCTGAGGGAGTGAAAGAAGGAGGCAGAGGAGGAAGGGTAGTGTAAGCGATGATGATGGTGGGGGAGCATCATGGCGTCGTTTTGCGGCTCAGTGAACATCGTTATTGTTTTGAAGTGTTTTAAGAGTTTGGTCAAGGGGATGGGTGTGGCTCGGGTGTGTCAAGGAAGGAAGGAAGGAAGGGCGGAAAGGGCAGGGGCGTAACCTTGAGTGTGGGCCTCGTTGTACCCTTAACAGCGTGGCCGAAAACAAGGCGAGGTGATTAGAACGGCGCCTTTCATGTACAAATGCCCGTCTCTACACAGCCACGTGAAAAAGCGGGTGATTACAACGGTATCTTTAGTGTTCGGGTAAGCATCTCTACCCAGCCACGGAGGTAAATGAAGCAGCGGGTAATGTGAGTGGTTCCTTTAATCTTCCGGTACTATATGAAAAAAAAAACCCATCCTCGGTAGATTGATTAAAGGGACGCTTGGGAAAGGAGAAGAGATAAAAGACGTTAGGGAAAGGAGAAGAGATAAAAGACATTAGGGAAAAGAGAAGAGATAAAAGACGTTAGGGAAAGGAGAAGAGATAAAAGACGTTAGGGAAAGGAGAAGAGATAAAAGACGTTAGGGAAAAGAGAAGAGATAAAAGACGTTAGGGAAAGGAGAAGAGATAAAAGACGTTAGGGAAAAGAGAAGAGATAAAAGACGTTTGGGAAAAGAGAAGAAATAAAAGGATAAAGGAAGGGGAACGAATGTGAATGTAAAGGAAACAGGAAGATTCTTTATTGTTGAAGAAAATGTAAAGTAAAAGGAAAGCTGTGAAGAATTAAGAGTGCGTTAAAAAAAGTAAAATGGAAAAGGAAGGAACGGAAAATAACTGATGAAGTATGCTGAAAAAAAAGACAAAAAAGGGAAATAAATCACAAGACGAATTATGAAAAGCAAAGTCGAAGGAAGGGTAATAATAATAGGTTAAAACAATGAAAGAGAAAGAGGCAGAGAAGCTTCGATAAAGATAGATAATAAAAACGAGTAGGAAAATATAAGGTTAAGAGAATGAAAGGAAAACAAAGCACAACAAGAAACGAAGGAAAAGAGAAAAGGTGGAGACGGAAGAGGAGACAGGAACGGAGGAAGACAAGGAAGAAATAAGATGAAAAGAAGGAGGTAGCGATGATGGTGGAAAGGAAGGACGACTAGAAGATGGAGGAGGAAGAGAAGGAGAAGGACTAGGAAGAAGAGGAAGGGGGGAGAAGAACGAAGAAAAGGAGGAGGCTGTGTGGTGATGATGATGGTGGTGATGGTAGTAGTTGTAGGGGAAGGAAGGAGGGAGGGAGGGAAAAAGGGAGTTAGGTAGGGGAGGAGGAAGGGAGGGAGGTCAGGACAGGTGTTGGGGGCACGGGGGCTGTCCAGGTAAGGATAATAAAGCAACAAAGGTGTTATTAGTCTATTGGGGAGTTTACGATCCGTTTACTGCCGGCCGACTAATAAAAAAAGATGTTAGGCAGATTAAGTGAACTCCTTTCCCCCTTTTTTCTCTTTCTTTTTACTTCTGTTTTTTTTTTGTTTCATTTCTTCTGGTGTCTATTCCAATTGTCTATTAGTTTATCTATCAGCACGTTTGTCTATTTTTCTCTGTTTGCTGTGCTTGTCTACATTTCTGTCTTATTTATATCCTATCTGTCTCTGTCTCTGTCTCTCTCTACCCTCACGCTTGAATAGTGTTTTCCTATTTTCACTATGTTCTCCTTTGTTACTTTCTTGTCTTACCTTTTTTCTTTGATTTCTTTTTGTTTATTTTTCTTTTCTTTGCATTCTTCCTTTACTTTTTTTCATTCTTTCTTCTCAGTATTTCTATCTTTCTCCATTTCTTTCTTGCTTCCGCGAATGCATCTTTTTTTCCAACCCTTTTCCATTCTCTACTTCACTTTTATTCATATTCTATCATTTTGAAGGCCACTATAATGCCTACCTGTCCAACCTGCACGTCTTCATTTAACCTGCACCACATCACTCCATTCTCGCCTATCATGACATTCACCCATTCCTTACTCTCCGTACCCCTCCCTCAATCCCCTCCTACACTTCCTTCCCTCGTCCCTCTTCTCCTTCCCTTCCTCCCCTCATCCCCTCGTCCTTCACCTCCTCCTATCTCCCAAAAGTTTGTAAGATAAATGGCGAGGGCAGCGAGGCATAACAACGACCTTGATGCAATATTTTACACGCTGTCGTCGGCGGGTTGCGTTCAGGAGCCATTATGACGCTCTGAATGGAACGATTTATCACGGAGGAGCGCTATTGTGCGGGACAGGGCAACGGCGTTCTGGAATCAGCGCCATCCTCGTGTTTCCTAATCTTTCCTGTCCCTCCCCTTCGATTACGGCTGATGGAGGAGGAGGAGGAGGAGGATTGAAAGGAGAGTCAGAGAAGAAGGAGGAGATGAAGATGAAGGAGGAGGAGAAGGATCAGTGTTGAGAGGAGAGTCAGAGAGGTGTTTGATATTCTTGTTTACGATTATAAGAGAAAAAAGTTACCGCTTGCAGATGAAGATGGAAAAAGAGGAGGAAGAAGAGGAGGAGGAGGAAGAGGAGGAGGAGAAGAAGGAGGAGTATTAGGATTGCGGGAAGAGATCAAGATGTTTAAGATTTTTGTTTACCATTACAAGAAAGAGAGAAGAAAATATCGTCTGATTGTACAACTCATTTCTCGGTTTCACTTTCCATTATTGCGAGTCCTTGTTATTTCTTTCCTATCGTTTATCTTTTCCGTGACTTCCTCTTTCTCATATCATTGCTTACCGTTGCCTTTACTACTGCCCCCTTCTTTTAAAATATCCTTTCTCTTTGCTTTCGTAATCTTCCTTTTCGTAATTCTTCCTCCTGTGTTTACGTTGCTTTGTTGCCCTTTCGTTCATTCACATCTCTCTTTGTTCTCTGCGTGTACATATGTTTCTTTTATTAACTGTACGTAGTGTGAAGGGTGACTAAGGCAGGCGAGGGATAGAGAGAAAGGCAGTTGCTCAAGAGGGAAGATAAGCCTCGTCCGTCATTTGGTTATATTGGTCAAAGCTTATTTTTTTCTGTTTAATATGTTCAGGTGATTCTGCTGTAATATTGTTGGTGATTGGGGTGGAAAGTATGATGCTGAGGAGGATGAGGAGGATGAGGATGAAGAGAAGGACGAAGAAGAGGAGGAGGAAGAGGAGGAGGAGGATAAGAAAAAAGAATAATAAAAATGAGAATAAGAGTAAGAAGAAAAGCGATCCAGCATGCGCCTCGATATTAAAACAAGAAGAAAAATATAAGTTAAAATCTCATCGCCGCTCCAGGTTCTTGCTATCAGAGTCACCGCGTACAACTCTTCTCTCTGCCTTTCTTGCTATCATAAATTGCTGTTCTTCATTTTAACTCCTAGCTATTCCTCTTTTTTTTTTGTTTATTTATTTATTTATTTATTTTTTCTGTATCGTCCGTGTTGGAGCCGGGCAGGGGGATTATTATCTGATGCCGCATTGAAATTTCTCTCCTACGCACTTCCTTTAAAATCGACGCCTTTCAGTTCATGCCTTGTAATTCAGATCGTTTACTTTGAATATTTCTCTTATACATGATCCATATATACAATTAGTTTCATGCTGTTGATGTTTAGGCCTTGTGTTAGTCTCCATTCGCTTCAAATCGCACTGGCTTGTTTAAATACTTGCAAAAATACTTAATCATTATTTTGTCAAGAGTGGGAAGAGGAAGGTTAAAAAAAAAAGGGAGGAAGGAAGGGAAGGAAGAAAGAAGGACGGAAGGAAGAAAGGAAGGATGGAGGGAAGGAGGGAAGAAAAGAAGAAAGAAAGGAAGGAAGGAAGAAAGAAAGGAAGGATGGAGGGAAGGAGGGAAGAAAAGAAGAAAGAAAGGAAGGAAGGAAGAAAGAAAGCAAGGATGGAGGGAAGAAAGAAAGGAAGGAAGGAGGAAAGAAAGAAACAAAGGAACAAAGAAAGAAAGAAAGAAATTAATCAAGAAAGGAAGGAGGAAAGAAAGAAACAAAGGAACAAAGAAAGAAAGAAAGAAAGAAAGAAAGAAAGAAAGAAATTAATCAAGAAAGGAAGGAGAAAAGAAAGGAACAAAGGAACAAAGAAAGAAAGAAATCAATTAAGAAAGGAGGGAAATAAGGAAGGAAGGAAGAAAAGAAATATGAAAGAAAGAAGCAAAGAAATGAATGAATGAAAGAATAATTAAATAAATGAAGGAACTAAGGAAGGAACAAACGAAGGAACGAGTGAATGAACGAAAGAGGGAAGTAGGAGGGAAGGAAGGTGGCCTACACATGGATATAAGGAGACAACAAGAAGGCAATCAGACTAAACATGGCAACTCCTGAGAATTTGTTATCCTCCAGCTTCCCTCCCCTTCCATAAATCTACCTAACCTCCATTTGTGGCTTTCAATCGTGTTTACATCAACTACACATCTACTTAATTCGTTCCATTCATCCACTACCTTATTCATGAACCAGTTTTTACCTGTCTCCCCTAACTTAAATTCATGTGATTTTTATCCATTGCTACGTGTCGAAGTATTCTTTCTGGTGTAAGTATTTCATGTGGCTCCACCTTATTGACTCGTTTTCTTTCTTTAAATTGTCCACTATTGTTTCTTTTATATTCCTTTTTCCTTCTTGTTTGTTTGCTTCCTTTTATGTTTGTTTTTGTTCGTTTATCTTCCTTTCTTCCTTCCTTCCTTTCTTTTTTCTTTCCCTCCTTCCTGTCTTTCTTCCTTCCCTCATCCCTTCTTTCCTTTATCTTTCTTTCTTTCTAAAATCCTTTCTCCTTCCTTCTTTTCCTTTTTTCTTCCTCCTTCATTCATTCTTTCCTTCCTTCCTTCCTTATTTTTAGATAATACTAATTAATCTTCTTCAGCGTTTCTTTGTGCGATACGTTTCTGAACCAGTATACAAAGGTTATATACTTTCTGCACAAATAACAATAATATATAGCAGCATAACCAAGATGGGGATTAACGAGTGCCTGAAACGATTTAAGAACAATCTCTGCGCAGTTACTAACATATGGCGGAAGGAAGACAGGGATGCCGGAAGGAAAAAAAAGAAAACAAAAACCTTGGTGATGATACAATGCTGACCGTGGCGAAGAAGATGTTGGTTGAGCCCTTAATGAAAGTTACCAATAATCCGAAAATTGTAGTGGCCATGCCTTTAGGGGAACCGGGCGTGGGAGAGAGGAAGGTGTGGGGGGCAGGGAGTGGAGGCGCAGGAGTGGAGCGAGGAGGGGTGTGGACTGGAGAGAGGGTGTGGTGCTGTCTGTATGTGTGTGTGTCTGTGTGTCTTTCCGATGATGGCGTGGAGATAACATGTGTGTGGGCTGTGACGGATGTGCGTATGTGTGTTTGTATGTGCGTATGTGTATGGGTTATGGATGTGTGTGTGGGCGTCGGTGATTTCAAGGGCGTGGGCGTGGTGGTACTTGTGGTTCGTTATATTAATGTGTGTGGAGATGTAGATATGTGCCTTACTGTGCTGTGTGTGTGTGTGTGTGTGTGTGTGTGTGTGTGTGTGTGTGTGTGTGTGTTGTTTTTTCATATTTTAATGCTACCATATTCAAGCACTGCCTATTTTTTGTGTCCACATTTCTCATATTTTCTTTCATGCCCAGAGTTTTAAAGCTGTTTTTGCAAGCTATTTTTCTTTCTCCTCACACAGATTAGCAGCCTTTTAAGCCTTCCTTTATTAGCGCTTTTGTTGGCCGTCGCGTATTAATCCTTCACTTCTTTGATAATTTTGTGTGTCTTGGGTTGTTTGATTTTTTCTTCTCATCCTCATTGTTGCTTTAAGTCCCAAACCGGTTTCGTGTACACTAAGACACACACACACACACACACACACACACACACACACACACACAAATATTTTTAGTTATGAAGATTTTTATCTCTTCTTTTTCTTTCTTTATCCTTTCTTTCTTTTTTATTATCTATCTTTTTGATCTTTTATTTTTCCTTTTTCTTTCTTGTTTGTTTGTCTCTTTCTTTTATATGTACCTGTTTTTTTCTTTGTTTGTTTATTTTCTTCTCTTTTTTTCACTCAATATCTCTCACCCTCCACACACACACGTCCTCCTCCCAACACACACACACACACACACACACACACACACACACACACACACACACACACACACATTTCTCCCATACACACACTTCTCTCCTTTCTCTCCCTTCTCTCCCTCCCATCCCATCCCTCACACCACGCTCACCTCTCACCTTCACACACGTGCATCCCGGCGAGTGTGGCGACAGGTGAGTTTTTCAATTAGGGCCAAATGAGCAGAGGGAGGGGCTCTAATTACCGTCCGTCTACCTGGCCTACACCATCACTTAAGCCCGCCCCTCCCCACCTGTCGCCGGCCCTGTTGGAATGTTAACGTAGAAACACTCCCCGCACCTGGCCCTTTAATAACACGGAGCCATGGACGTGTAGACAGACAGACAGACAGACAGACAGACAGGCAGGTAGGCAGGTAGACAGACAGGGACACACACATAGTAATACAGTCGCTAACATAAACGTACAAGAACACACACACACACACACACACACACACACACACACACACACACACACACACACACACACACACACACACACACACACACACACACACACACACACACACACACACATGGAAGGTTACGAAACACATGTAAAACTATTGTAATGGGTTTGACTGAAATGATAATAACTGAGGAATTAGAGAAGAGTTGGGAACGATATGTCAACAACTTTTTTTTTTCATTTTCTATTCTTCTTTCGTTTTCTGTTTTCTTTTCCGTTTATCCCTTTCAAACCGTGTACACATCGTTTTTATTTATTTATTTATTTATTTATTTTTTTTACATCAGAGGACACGGTTCAAGGGCAATAAAAATAGTACAAAAAAAAGCCCGCTACTCATCGCTCCTGTAAAAGATAAAAGTAAAGAGTAGCCAAAAGAGAAGTCAATCTGATTTCTAAATAAATAGTAAGCAACCCTCTTAATGAATCTTTTTTTGCTCTGCTGCCTGTCTCTTCCATTATCTCGTTCTACAATTTGTCTCCTTCCAAGGCCTGCCTCGGAAAGACCTTGGGCCGCCTGTTTTGTTGTGCTCTCTGTCGTTTTTTCCCTCCTATTCATCTCTTGTTCCTATATTTTTTTTCTTGCCACTTCTTATGCGTCCCTGCACTTGTATTGGCTCCCCCCTTCCCCTGCCCCCTGCCGCCCCCTCCCTCCCCCTTCCAGCATTCTCCTCTACTTCCCTTATCGTTATCACTGTCATCAACATTAATATCAAGACCATTTTTCAGCATTCTTCCAGCATAATGGTTTCCCTCCCTGTTGGTATTTTTTTTTTGTGTGTGTGTGTTGCTGAGGTTTTTGTGTTGTGTCCTGTCCCGTGTCCTGTCCCCCTTCCCACTCTCCCCACCACCTATCCTCGTCCCTCCTTGCCCTCAACCCCTCTCCTCCCTCCCGCCCCTTCTCGTCCCTTCTTTCGGCCGCTGAGGGAGTCCCGCCAATCACTGTCACGTCAGCTCAAAAGGCTCATTATGATTGGCTGATAAGGACAACATGAGATTTTCCGTCCACTTACAACGCAGCACCTCGAGTGAAATGGTGTGGTGGTCATGGTTTGAACGTGTACTATAAACACACACAATGGCAAATAAATAGGCTTTCTTTCTTTCCTCCTCTCTTTCTTACTTCCTTTCTTTCTTCTTTTTTCGTTTCTTCCTTTCCTTCCTTCATTTTTCCTTTCTCTTTTGTCTTTCTTCCATTCTCTTTTAATTTTTTTCTTTCTCTTTTTCTTTCTTTCTTTCCCTTTTTCTCCACTCCTTTTCTCTACTCTCCCAAACCTTTGAAAACTTATATTCCTCTCCTTCATCTTTTCATTTGTACCTCCATTTATCCTTCCCTCCATTTTTCCTTCCATTCATATTTTGTACTTACCTCTGCTACAAGAACAATCTGCCATTTATCTTCCTCTCTTACCTACCGAAATCGTCTCCTTCATTTTCTCTTCCCGTTACTCCTTTGGTCTTCCCTCATTCCGCTATCATTACGTATTTCAACACAAGAGTCATTTATAGGTTCCAGTCTCTCTTTCTTTCCTTCCTATTCCTATTTATTTTCTTCACCTCTTCCTATCGCTCTTTTTGATTTTCCCTCATCCCGATATCACTTCGTATTTCAACCCAAGTCAAGTTCCAGTCTCTCTTCCTTTCCTTCCTATACCAAATTCTTTTCTTCACTTCCTCTTTCTATTGCTCTTTTTGGTCTTCTTTTCGCCACCAATTCGTATTTCAACCCAAGAGCCTTTAATAACCTCAAGTCCTTACCGCCGCTGCTTCTGTTGTTTTCCACTGTACGGTATAGAGTTACAGGGGAGAGAGAGCCACAAAAAATACGCGCGTGAAACCGTTAATGGAGAAAATTTTATGGAAGTGTCGATTGTGATCAGTAACGGCGTAAAAAGTGTTACCAAATACGGCGGAAAGCTTCAAGGTCGCCCCCCCCCTCCCCCTTCCTCTCTCTCTCTCTCTCTCTCTCTCTCTCTCTCTCTCTCTCTCTCTCTCTCTCTCTCTAACAATACCTGGTTCATTCATCGATCATTTCTTTCCTCCCTCTTCTCCTTCCTTCTTCGACCATTCTTTCTCTCCCTCTCCCTCCATTTGTCCTCTTTTCTTCTTCCTCTTTTGTACCGCAACAGGCGAAACAGGATCACGTGCACCCAGAGGAGAGGGAGAGAAGGTGAGGGAGGGAGGAAGAGAAGGAGGAAGAGGGACAGACGGAAACGGGGGGAGAGAGGGAGGGAGGGAGGAGGTTGTACGATTATGGGTAAGGGGGGTTAGGGTCGCTTTAAATCCCCGAGCAGGTGTTCACAGAGGGTTTTTAAATAGGTTCGGGGGTTTAAAAAGTGAAAAAAAGAGAGATTAGGGGATTTAAATGAGTGAGTGACTGTGTTTGTGTGTGTGTGTGTGTGTGTGTGTGTGTGTGTGTGTGTGTTAATATCCGAGTAAGACGCCAATTTGATATACTTCCGCCAGTCAGTATTCTCTCTCTATCTGTGCTTTACCGTATATTTTGCAAATGAAAATGCAAACTCCTAAACACCACACACGCCACTATAGATTAGCGGCAAAAAATAAGAAGAAAAAACAAGGCTGTCAGACATCCAACTGAATCTTTAGTGTCTACATCTATAACTGTCTATCCAATAAAGTATCTCTATCAAGTAACATCTGTGCCACTATCAGTATATGTGTCATTTTTATATTCCTCTCTGTCTGTTTATCTGTCCGTCTATCTATCTCTCCAGCTATCTGTCTTTCTATCTTGCAAGGAATAATCGAGGTGTCACGTTTCGAAGCGACTCGGTAACGTAAGAAAGTGGGAGAGAGAGAGAGAGAGAGAGAGAGAGAGAGAGAGAGAGAGAGAGAGAGAGATGCCCTTTAATTCATGTAACTTGACACTTTTCTTCTTTTCCTCCTCCTCCTCCTCCTCTCCCTCCCCCTCCCTCTCTCCCCTCGTGTTCCTCTCCCCACCTCCCTCCCTCCCTCCCTGCTTGTATCGGCCCACAGGAGAATTTAAATCACTATTCACTTCTTAGCCTGTAAGGAGATGCTGGGGGGGAAGGAAGGAGGGAGGGAGGGAGGGAATGAAGGGGAGGAAGGAGGGAGAGAGGGAGGAAAGGGAGAGTTCGTTGAGGGTCTGTTTGGGTGTCAAGACTTCCTTCAAATATAATCTTACAGAGGTAGGGGTAGTTTGTTCTCTCTCTCTCTCTCTCTCTCTCTCTCTCTCTCTCTCTCTCTCTCTCTCTCTCTCTCTCTTTGTCTTTTCGTCTTTATCTTCTTCCTTCCTTCCTTCTTTTCCTCTTTCTCTTTTTTTCTTCTCATTCTTGTTCTTGTTCTTCTTGTTCTTTGTTTTATCTTCCCACTTTTTCTTTTCACTTATTTTTACTCTCCTTTTCCTCTTCTTCCTCCCCATCCTGCCTCTTCTTCATAACCTTGACAGAGGAACTTAATCGCCGTGTAATCGCCTTTCCTCCTCGAAAACTACCAACTAAAGATTCAATATTCTTAAATGCAGCAGAAATATTTGTCTATGTTTTCCCAAAATTCCCAGTGATCAGTTACGAAAGAAACACGACAAAAGATATCACGATAACGGTTCACGATTGAGTTTCACACTTGTTCACAATGCCTGGCACACTGCACGGACAGTGAACTCACTGTTATCTTCGAGGGACGCCGCACCACTGTGCGGGGCAATAGCATTGAAGAGAAAATAATCCTACGCTAAGCCTGTTTCAAGTTGGACTAAACAGTCAACGTCCACACTGGCAACTTAGCAAGTGGCAACTGAGTCAGACTCCTGAGTCCAGCAGCCGCGCTGTCACAGTCTGCGAACCCGTCCCATACACGACCATTACACGTCCACCCAGGAGGTTAGAGTTAAGGAACAACGGCTGTTATTTCTAATGATAAATTCTGATGTATTCGTCAGATTCTTCGCAAAATACGAATATTTTTCCCTTATATTCGAATATCATTGAGAATACTTTGATTCCTATCAATAATTACTCGAATACGAATACACCCATATATAGTTTTCGAATGTATTCGAATACGAGTATCGAATACGAATACTCCATCCCCGAGTCTCACACACACACACACACACACACACTTCCCCTATTACTCATCGCATGAAACTCATTGTATTGTATTTTTGTGTATTTTCAGCCTTATGGCTGCCTACAAATGAATAAACCATTTATTATTATTATTATTACACACACACACACACACACACACACACACACACACACACACACATACCCACACACTCATCCACGTACGTACTATACGTTAAATATTTCTTACACGCTTACATGCGCACCTCCTCCTCCACTATTTACCTTCCCGTTTAGGCCTTAATTAGTGTGAGGCAGGTGATAGTGCGCACCTGGCCGGGGCCACGGATACCTTGACTAATTTAAGGGGGGAGGGGGAAGGAAGCGTTAACCTGCATTCTGAGACTTGGGAAGGGAGGAGGTGCAAGATGGCGATGGGAGGAGAGATGAGGGAAGGTGAGGGAGGAGGCAGGTACGAGTGTAAGAGGTGAGGGAAAGTGTGAAGATAGGTGATAAGAAATAAGGGAAGAGACAACTAAAAGAGGTAAGGGATGTGGTAGGGGAGATGAGGGAAGGTGAGGGACGAGGCAGGTATATGTGGTGAGGGAGGGAAGTGTGAAGATAGGTGAGAGAAGAAGAGATAAGAGAAGAAGTAACTAAATGAGGTAACATATGTGTTAGGGAAGTTGAGGGGAGATAAGGGAAGAGACAACTAAGAGAGATAGGTAGGTGTAACGGCTGGTGAAGGAAAGAAGTAAATGAGGCAGGTAAGAAAGGTGAAATGAGAGGTGAAGGAAGGTATAGAAAGAGATACGTAAGAGAAGTAAGGTGATGGTGAGAGAGTGAAGGAAGATAAGCTCAGAATCAGATAAAATAAGTGATGCAGGGGTGAAGGAAGGGGAAGGAAGGCATACTGTGGAGGAGATTAATAAAATAAATTTGATGACGATGAGTTAAATATATTAGGATAGTGAAGAGGGATCAAGTGAGTGATGACTAGACGGGTGTGTACTGGCGATTATAGGAGGCAGGTAATGAAAAAGGAAGAGAGAAGAGGCTGTACTGAAAATGACTTATGACAGGTAACGGAGGAGGAGGGAAGGAAGAGAGAGGGAAAGGGACAGACAGGTAGGAAGAAGCCTGCGCACGTGTCCTTCTGTCCCAAATTAAAATGGAAGGTGTCCTCGTTAATTTCTATATAGTAGATCCTTTTTTTTCCTTTTTTTTTCTTCCCATTGATCTTTAAAAAATAATATAATGGTATCCCCAACGCCTTAAGGCCTTCTTTGTGCCCCTTTTAAGGCTACTTATTTCGATGGTGGTCAATGGAATTCTTTGGGCAGGTATGGTGGGTGGGTCTTGCTAAATCCTGCCCCTTCTTTATTTTTTTTCTTATTTTTTTGTCTGTCTTGATGTCTGTGTGTTTCTATCTGTCTGTGTGCGTCTTTGTGTCTGCGATTGCCTTTCTGTCTGTCTGTCTGTTGTTGGCGAGTTGACTTGCTTGTCTGTCGGTTTGTATCTGTCAGTGTGTCTGCCCTCTCTATCTGTTCGTATGTCTGTTTCTCTGTGTCTGTCTATCTGTCTGTCCCTGTCTCACCTTCACCTCATCCCCACATTTTTATCTTCTCATCCCCGTTCTTTCCTCAGACTTTTTTTTTATGCCCGTCCGTGGCCAACTCTCCTCCATCCTCCCTCTCCTTCCTCCTCTTCCTCCTCCTCCTTCTCCTTTTCCTCCTCCTCCTTCTCTACCCATGCCGATAATGCCCCCCGACAGCTCCCCAGTTAAGGTCGGCATCCCAGCCACTCACAAGAAACGAATTTAATGCCGTATTCTCGGGCCGATATTGGCTGCGTCTCAGGCTCTTTATGGTAGGCGCCGGCGAGGGATGGAAGGGGGAGGGGGGGGGGTAGAGAGAGAGAGAGAGAGAGAGAGAGAGAGAGAGAGAGAGAGAGAGAGAGTACTTCTAGTAGAATCTATCATACGTCAAGTAAAATCTATCGTAGTAGGAGTAGGAGGAGGAGGTTGAGGAGATGAAAGCCTAGTTGAAAAGGAGAAAAAGAGGTGAAAGGGAGCGATAAAAATAGACGAACTAAAGGAAGGAAGATCAGAAAGAAAGAGGAGGAGGAGGAGGAAGCTGATATAGAAGTGAAGAAGAGGAGAGGGAAGAGATGAAAGAAAAAGTGGAAAAAATAAGAAAGAGGTGAAGGAGGAGAAAGAGAAGAATAAGGCGGAGGAAAAGGAAGGAGAGAAGCAAGCAAAGGATTTGAAAGAAAAGGAGAAGGGACAGGAAGGATAGGAGGAGGAGGAGGAGGAGGAGGAGGAGCTTGATTGAGGAGGCTTATAATACAGGAGGTTAGTGCTTGAAGTGAAAGAAGGAAAGGGGCGGACTGACTGATCGGCGGGGCGGCGGTGGTAGTGGTGGTGGTGGTGGTGGTGCGGGTCTGGTCAACGTTTTTTGGTGTTTATAGAAGTGAAAAAAAAAAAGAGGAGGGAAGGGGAAAAATGTGGGATCCTTATGGTGAACAGAGTGTGAAGTGAAGGGAGAAGGATTTATAAGGTGTAACGGCAGGCAGAGGGAGACAGACTGACAGACAAACAGACAGACAGACAGACAGACAGGTAGATAGATAGATAGATAGATAGATAGATAGATAGATAGATATACAGACAGACAAACAGAAAGTAAGATAGAGGAAGAAAGACAATAGAGGAAAGAAAGAAAGAAAGAAAAAAGAAAGAAAGAAAGAAATGAATGAATGACAGAATAAGGAAATTAAATATGTGTTATGGAAGTAATGACTGAAGCGAAGTAGAGAAAAAATATCACAAGAAAATAATTATCAGTTAAGGGAAAAAAAAATATGAGTAGCTGAAGAACAGAAACAAAAAAACGTCCAAGGAAATTGATACAAAAAGGGGAATTTATATATCATAATGAGCATAGAAAATTTAAATCAAAATAGCAATAATAATAAATAAGTGGAAAGATCGAAAACGAAGATTAGAGGGAAGAAGAAGGAAGGAGAGCGTAAAGGAGGTGAGAGGGAGCAGCAAAAATAATGTTGAAGCGGAAAAAGAAAACTAGTTAAAAAAGAGGAAACGAGGTCAGAAAGAGGAACGAGGGTGGAAGAAAAGCAGGAAGGAAAGGAGGAGGAGGAGGAGGAAAGAGGAGTGATCGGTCGAAAAATGGCTAATAGAAGTAAGAAGAGCGTAAAAGAGGTGAGAGGAAGAAGAAAAGTAATGTTCAAAGGATAAAGAAAACTAGTTAAAAAAAGGAAACGAGGTCAGAAAGAGGAACGAGGGTGGAAGAAAAGCAGGAAGGAAAGGGAGAGGAGGAGGAGGAGGAGGAGGAGGAGGAGGAAGGATGAAAAAAAAATAACTTATAGAAGGAAGGCAACTTTTTAGCTTCACTCCATGGCCTCGTCGGGTCTCAGGGTGGGTGGGTGAGTGTCGCCTGCGTTTGTCTGCGGTTTGTGGTCGATCTGCCGCATTTATCGTCAGCTGAGACGTCGTAGTTTCTTTTCTCTTTTGTTCTTTCCCCTGTTATTGTTTCCTCTTTGTCTTTTGTTTCGCTTCTGTACCGCTGTTGAGAGGGAGGTGGCGTGTGTGTGATTGCGCATGGAGTTTTATCTTGTGAGCGATCTTTAAGCGTTCTTTTAGCAGCGTTCTCTTTCAGCGTTGCTCTTCGCAGACTTCGATGGCGGCGCGACCACCCGGGCGCCGCCACTGAGAGTACAGGATTATAGGCAGCGAGAACGAGTGGATTTATGAGCCATTTTTCTCCACGCTGAAAACTCGTAAATCCGAAACGTTGGCTCATGATGGCGTGTGTGTAAGGGGGGGGGGGAGTTACTGTGTGTGTGTGTGTGTGTGTGTGAGTAATAGCGCGTGTGTGTGTCCGTTTTTTCATGGTCATTCTTGCACTCCCTTCTTCGGCCTCAATGCACTTCGGTTCCTCTGGTGTTTTCCCTTCATTGGCGGCTAATTACCTTTTCCGCTTTGGGCTCTCGGGAGGAAAATGAGGGACAATGGCGAGGACAATGCGACGCAAGGCCCTACAGAGGACGGCCGACGAGCGCACGGCCGAGGGGGAGCGGCGGCGATTGTTGGGCAGCGTCGGGCGGCACTCCGGTTTTCCCCCTCGGTAGATTTCAATGCCGCTGCCTCCTCCTCCTCCTCCTCCTCCTTCTCCTCCTCCTCCTCCTCCTCCTCCTTCTCCTCTCTCTCCATCTCTTTCCTCTTCTTCCCCGTCTTTCTTCTGCATCTGTTTCTATTCTACTTTTACTTTCTTTTAGCTTCCTTCTTAATGTTTTCTTTGTTATTCGCTTTCTCGTTTTTTTCTTGTTAATTCTTGTTTATATTTTTCTTTCTTCTCTTCCTCCTAATCTTTCCACGTCTTTCTCCTGCTCCTCTTTCTCTTCTTTCACTTTCTTTCAGGTTTCTTCTTCACGTTTTTTGTTCACTTTTTTCTCGTTTCTTTTCCATTTCTCGTTCATTTTCTTCCTTTTCTTTCTCCTACACTTCTTTTTCGTACTGTGGACCTCCTCGTTCTTCACTTACTTCTCATTTTCTGCACTTTATCATACCATACTCTCCTTCCCTCCCTCTCTTCCTCTCTCCTTTCCTCCCTCCCACCCTCCCTCTCGCCCATCTCCAAAGACACGCCAACCTTCACCTGACACCTTCCTGAGTCCGTCATTGTTCCCCTCGTCGCCGCCTCCCACAGCGTCTCGTCGTGGCTCATATTTTAGAGACACTGTCAATCGCCGCGAGGGATCAGGAAGTAGGTGTTCCCTGGCGGCATTGTGGGGCGGTCAGGCGGGGACGTCAGCGTGGGAGAACCTCGTCTTAAGCTGCGTCCTGGTCTTAGATGGGATCCTGAAGCGCCCGTTGATTCCTATAATATTCAGGTTGATTGGAGTCTAAAGAGAGAGAGAGATTTTTGAATGAGGTTAATTCGGGGTTTTAGGGTTTATGCTCTTTTTTTTAGGTCTTAGTTCGGGATTTTAAAGTTTTTGTTGATAATTGGATTCGAGACTTTTCAATATTTTTCTTTCTTTTTGACATTTTTTTTTCAATGTATGTTCTTGGTGTTGCTTATAAGTCTAAAAGGTGTGTGTTTCCTTTTTAATTAGGGTCGCGGTAATGAGGATAAGCCTTGACGTAGAGAAGAATAAAGCGAAGGAAAAGGAAGGAGAGAGCCAAGCAAAGGATTAGAAAGAATAGGAGAAGGGACAGAAAGGATAGGAGGAGAAGGAGGAGGAGGAGCTTGATTGAGGAGGCTTATAATACAGGAGGTTAGTGCTTGAAGTGAAAGAGGGAAAGGGGCGGACTTTGGAAGCTTATCTCTTGCCGCAAACCTTCTATACTTATCCCATCTTGGACTCCATTTTTTTAAGGCTCTTACCTCCTATTTTATTTCCTTCCTCATACCTCCCTTCTTTCACCTCCACCTTCCTCGTCCCATCCTTTATTCTTTTTTTTGCAAGGTCGTATCCTCCCTTCTACATGCCTTCCTTTCTTAACCATCCCTCTTTTAAACCACCGCTTTTACCGGCAGAGTCTTCTTCTTTTGCCATTCCTTTCTTCCCGTCCGCTACCAACCGCAGAAGAACGAATATTTTCATTTTCCCCTCATTATCTTCCCCTCTATATTCCTCCCTTCCCAATACCTTCGCTCTTTCCCCTCTTTCCTTCCTAATCCCTTCGTTCTTTTCCTTCTTCCCTTTCTAATCCCTTCGTTCTTTTCCTTCTTCCCTTTCTAATCCCCTCGTTCTTTCCCCTCTTCCCTTCCTATTTCCTTCGTTCCTTCCCCTTTTCTCCCGTCCTCCTCGTCCTCACCTCCCTTCAGCTAAAGTGATCCCAGACAGAGGGAGTTGTTTTATTCAGTATCCTCCCCTCTATATACTTTCCTTCCCAATCCTTCCGTTCTTTCCCCTTTTTCCTTCTTCGTCCTCTCGTACCTTCCGCTGCCGCTAAAATAATCCTATACACAGAGAGATGTCTTTTTCTTTCCAGCGTACCCCCTTCTAGACGCCTCCCTTCCTTATCTATTCCTTATTTCTCCTTCTCCCTTTCTCGTCGTCCCCTTGTTTCTTCCGCTGAAATAATCCCAGACAGGGCGAGCAGTGCAATTTTTTTTTCTCACCTCGAGGACACTAGCCTCTCGACCACTGTATTCCCGGGGCACAGACACATGACACTGCGCTCTCCCTCAACCACAAGCCTCGCCCGATCTCATGTTATTTTTTCATTTACAACACGCATTCCGGCGGACCCTTGAAAAAGCCGAGCGGGTTGTGAAGAAAAGAGACGCGGAGACTGAGTGAGTGATATTTCTTTTTTCTTGTGGGTGGAGTTATTTATATTTTCCATTGTGTTTCATATTTATTGTCTTTGTTTTGCGTGATTTAGCGGCCCAGTGATCTGTGTTTTGGTGTTCATTTGTCTTTATTCTGCAGCCTTCGCTCCCAAGAGGTCAGGAGGTTATGTTGAGAGAGAGAGAGAGAGAGAGAGAGAGAGAGAGAGAGAGAGAAGAGAAGAGAAGAAGGAAGAAAAGAAAAGAAAAGAAAAGAAAAGAAAAGAAAAGCAGAGCAGGGCAGAGCAGAGAGAACTAGACACCGACAGACAAATATGTTTAATTAAAATTTTGCTGTGATGAACACCGACGTTTTTTTTTCATGTATCACTTTCAAAAGCAGCGGTTTCGGTATCGCATGTCTGTCTGTCCGTCTGGCTGTCTGTTTGTCGGTGGTTTTTTTTTTATCTATCTTGAAGGAGCGACCTCGATCAATACACTCAGGATTTTAAACTGATTTGCTTTTCGTATTTCACTTTCTTCTAAACTCTTCTTTCTATACTTCTGTTTCCTCTTAAAGAACCAACTACTGTACATATCATTTATACATCCTTCCTTACGACCTTTCTTTTCCTATCTATCAATCTTACTAATAACCTACCTGCCTATATCTTCTCACCTGCCTACCTCTCTCCCATAAACTTTCCCTTCTTCCTTACTTTCTGTACCATCTCACCTTCATCTTACCTCTCCACCTCCTCTTTCACACACTCCACTTCCATCCACGAGTTCAAACTACCTTCATTCCATCTACTCCAACACCTCACTCCACTACCTTCACGCATCACCTACCAGGCCGCCAGAGTCTCACACGCACATACACACACGTACGTTCATAGGCTTTAACTCCACTAACACACCTTCACGAGAGACACTTTTCCCCTCATAGATCATCTTCCGGAGCCTCCCTGTGTCGCCTCGTGGCAGCACAAAGAGACGACCTTGCACGCTGACTATCTGAAACTGGATCGTGTGACTGCGGCAGCGACGGCGGTAGGATAGATGGAGGGGAAGGAGGAAAAGGAGAAGGAGGTGGAGGACTAAGGGGGAGTTGGTGGTGATCTTGAGGTCAGAGCAACATGGAGGTCTAGGGGTGGTTCTCCTAGGCGCTACAGGGAGTCAGGGCGAGGCAAGGTTCATGCAAGACTTATTATTTGTTTATTTTTATATTGCGAGGCCTTAGTTTTACCTAGGGAGGGAGGGTGTTGGAGAGAGAGAGAGAGAGAGAGAGAGAGAGAGAGAGAGAGAGAGAGAGAGAGAGAGGAGAGGAGAGGAGAGGAGAGGAGAGGAGAGGGAGAGGAAGAGAAGAGAGATGTATTTTGTGAGATTTACATTTTATTAGTGGAAAATCTAGTCAGTGGCTTCGTTCTTTCATTTCCAATTTTTCAGTGATTTCTCTCCTTCCTACGACTTAACCGTCAGGCAGTTTCAGGGAGTAAAAATCGGCATCCCAACAAATTTTGGCTATGAAATCGGAACCATCTTACTCTGTATCTCCTATTGCCTACGACTTAAACGCTTTCAAGAGGGGAGTATCAGGACATCTCCATCCGATTTCGACCCTTTTCCGGCTACTTCATCAACTATTTGCAGGAACATCGCCAGTGGACTTTTATTTTCCACATATTTTTACTTCGAGATTCCTCCCTTCCCTTGAAAAAATATACTTAATACCAGAATCCTGTCTCTCATTCGTATTAAAGGGAGCAGTATATGACAGGCTTGCTCGTTGTCTTGATTATCTTTCTTTTGCCTCGTTTCCTCGTGTTCATTATTATATTATTCTTCCTTTCGCTTAAAAATATCGCGTGCGTGCTGTGAATAGATTCCTGTGATGCTTCGTGCTCAGGAATAGTTTGGAGTGCTCGCTATGCCGCGTCCTATCTAATTCTTTCGTTAATTCTCCGGTGTGGTGGTGGTGCGTGCGTGCGTGCGTCTCTCCATTTCTCAGGCAGGTAAATTCTTTCATTTGTGTGTAATGTGAAGGGAACACGGAAAGGTGGTGGTGAGGCTGCGGTGTTCTCACTCTG
Source organism: Eriocheir sinensis (assembly GCF_024679095.1). Taxonomy (NCBI): domain Eukaryota; kingdom Metazoa; phylum Arthropoda; class Malacostraca; order Decapoda; family Varunidae; genus Eriocheir; species Eriocheir sinensis. The sequence goes on from NC_066535.1 coordinate 5,104,875, forward strand.
TCTTTCTCTCTGTCTGTCTGTGTCTCTCTCATTCGCTCTCTATATTTATCTCTATCTATCTATCTATCTCTATCTATCTATCCATCTTTATCTGTCTATCTATTTATCTATCTATCTATCCATCCATCTGTCTTATCTATTATCTGCCTATATATATTTATCTCTCTATATTTATCTATCTTTCTATCTATGTCTCATTGTACTCGTATAGTATTATCGTTCACAGGTAGAATTTCGAAACACCTTGTCCCATCATCTTCAGCAGGTAAAAAATCACGATAGATAATAAACTTGTAATTTTTTTTCTTCCACTTTGAAACCACGTCTGAATACATTAGTTTCTTGGCTGTTATTTTTTTCTTCTGCAGTTACTCGCTGTCTTAACCTTCTTTTTATGGGGTATCTTTCTTTCTCCATAGCTTATCCTTTCGAATCCTAACAGCTAACACTTAGTTCATCCTCCCTCCCTCCATCCCCCTTCCTCGCTTTCACGCCAAGAATCACTGAAAAGGTGAAAGATAGGCACAAAATTGGGTGAAAAAGACACAAGAAAAACACTGTATCCCTTTTTTAATCTCCTTTTTCCGTAACCATTGCTAATCATCCCTTTTTATAGCTCTTATTTCACTTCTTATTTGATATCACTTTAAGAATCGCTGAAAATAGAAAAGTTTGGCATAAAATGGGTGAAAAGCGACGATAGGAAAACGTTTAAACTCTTCTAATCCTATATTTCTCATAACTCTTGCAATCATACTTTTTCTTTTACCTTTTAATTCACTTATTGTTTATTACCTTTCTCTATGGCATCGTTTCCAGCCAACATCAACTTATCTGCATTCCTTTTCACTCTAAGAATCCCTTCACAACAGGGCATCAATAAGGGAGTTAATCGTATATCAAAACGCATCTAATCCTTCTCTTAATCCCCTTTTATTCTTTGCGTTTCTAATCGTCCTTTTGTTGCTAATCGTCCCTTGAGCGAATGATTGGAGGGATTGTTATTCTAATCGCCGTTACGAGTCGCCTAATCGTGACACTGAATGGACGGAGATGAATCGTTTTCTTTCATGCTTGAGAGAAGGTGGAGGAGGGGGGAACTTTTTTATGTGTATTTTCACGGTCGAGGCATTTAATAGTTACGAGTAGCACTAAGGAGTTGTTGGGGAGTAGTAGTAGTAGTGGTAGTAGTAATAGTAGTAGTAGTAGTAGTAGTAAAATTATTATTATTATTATTATTATTATTATTATTATTATTATTATTATTATTATTATTATTATTATTATTGCTATTATTATTATTATTATTATTATTATTATTATTATTATTATTATTATTATTATTATTAGTAGTAGTAGTAGTAGTAGTAGTAGTAATGGTGAAAGTAATAGTAATAATAGTAGTAGTAGTAGTAGTAGTAGTAGTAGTAGTAGTAACAGTAGTAGTAGTAGTAGTAGTTGTAGTCTTTAATCTTATCGCAACACATAATATTCCCTTTTTCTTGTCCTTCAATCTTTCCCTCCTGAAAAATAAGTAAAAAAAATGTGTATCGTATCGTATTATATTTTTTCTTGGGATATTCGACCCAAACAAAAACATGATAAGGTCGCTTGTTCGAGGTTTGTTGACAAGCGAGGACAAGGAGGAGGAGAAGGAGGAGGAGGAGGCGGCTCTAGTGTAAAAAGTAGGTATGAGGACGAAATGGAAGAAGAGAAAGAGGAAAACAAGGAAGATGATATGAAACAGGTAGAAAAGGAAGAGGAGGTGGAAGCGAATAAACTAGTGGGGAGGTACGTAAGGAGGAGGAGGAAGAGGAGTAAGAGAAGAAGGAGAAGGCGAAGTAGAATGAGAAGAAGGAGGAGGAAGAGGAGAAGGAGGAGGAAGTAAAGAAGGTAAAAAAAAAAGACAAACAAAAGCTAGAACTAAGGACAAACTAATATAAACCTGCAACCCTAAAATAATATGTTACTTAAAGCGGGATGTAGTGGTTGTGAGGGTCCTGCTGGTGGTGGTGGTGATGGTGGTGGTGGTGGAGGTGAGGGTGACGGAGCAAGGCATGGGCAGTAGTAGCGGCAGTCAGCAAGGTGGGAGGTGAGGAGGGAGGTGAAGGGGGGAAGGGGGGAGCGAAGGCTGGGTTAATATTTGCATGTCAATAACTAGCGAAGGTAATAAATCTGAGTAGTAATGACCAGCTTACATAGGTAGTGCCCTCACCCCCCTCCGTGCCCCCTCTCACCCTTACTCCCCACGTGAAACCCTCCCTCCCCCTCCCCATCGCTACTTCTCTTACCCCCCTCAGGCAGAGCTACCTATTCTTACCCCCTACGGCTTACCTTCCTCTTCTTCCTCTCCTCCTCTTCTCCCTTCTCTTAACTCTGCATCTCTTCCCCTTTCTGTTCCATCGTTCGTCTCTTTTTTTTCATTTCTTTTCATTCTCTCCCTCTTCATTCACGTCTGTTTTTCCTCCGTCTCTTCCCCTTTCTGTTCCTTCGTTCTTCTCTTTCTTCGTCTCTTTTCTTTCTTTCCCTCTTCATTCACGTCTGTTTTTCCTCCGTCTCTTCCCCTTTCTGTTCCTTCGTTCTTTTCTTTCTTCATATCTTTTCTTTCTCTCCCTCTTCATTCACGTCTGTTTTCCCTCCGTCTCTTCCCCTTTCTGTTCCTTCGTTCTTTTCTTTCTTCATCTCTTTTCTTTCTCTCCCTCTTCATTCACGTCTCTTTTGCCTCAGTTCCGCCTCCTTAAGTGTCTTCCTGCTACGTTTTCTGTTCTTAGTAAAGGAGATGGTTCAATGGCAAAGCATAAGTGTAATAAGATTCTTTCTCTCTTTGCCTCTCTTTCCTCTTTTACCCCCAGTTCTCACCTCACTCCTTATACTGTATGCTACTTCTCATTCACTCCTTGCAGAAAACACAGAACACTTATATCTACTTTTATCTATACACACACACACACACACACACACACACATCATCCATCTCTGAATCTCATCTCTCTCTTTCCCTCTCTTTCTTCTTTTACCTTCAACTCTCACCCCCACACTCCTTGTAAAAACACTGAGCCTATCCGTATACACGCCCACACACATGTCATCCATCTCTTTGCCTCATCCCTCTCCATCCTGCAATATTCATCTTCCCAGTCCGTCATCCTTTCATCCACCAATTCATTTCGTATCCGCAATCAACGTCTTTTCCCACCTACACACCCACCCACTCGTCCTTCACCAACTTCCTTTACCAACCCATGAAAACCTTCCCTCTCTCCACCTCCTTAATCTCTTCCTCTTCCTCCGCACCCCACCGAAGCTGACCTCTCGCCCTGCCCTTTCCTGCCTTGCTTCTGACCCCTCCTGACCCCTAGAATCCACCATAATAAGTATAAAGCTTCATTCATCTTCTCTCCTCCCTTCCCCACACGGATTTTTAGTTTCATTCTCCTTCAACCTTCAAAATACACCCACACACCACCTCCACCACCATCACCTGATCCTATTTTTACCTTCTATAATAAAGCTTCTATCTATGTATATATTACCTCCTTTCACAATCTTCATCACTTCCCAAAATATATACCAGTATTACCCATTTATTGCCCTCTGCATTCATTACAAACTTGGCCTTCCTCCTTGTCCTCACACACCACACTAAGGATAACTAACCTTTCCAGCACTACCCAAATCCTCAAGACTTACTCCCTGTCTTCTCAAACTCTTCGTCCCTCATCGCTCCCTGGACGCCTCTTAACACAAGCTACTCCCTCCTTACCTTCCCTCCTTCACCACTTCCTCCCTAAACCTTCTCTCATTCATCCACGGTCACTACAGTCTTCTCTCTCGGCTCTTTCTGTTGCCTCAAGCCACTCGGTCACTCCTCTCCCCCTGCACAGCCTTCTAATGCAAGCTATCCACTAACTTCCCGTTCCTTCTCTCTTCTAACGCTGCCTCCCAAACCTTCTTCTGCCAGTCTCGCAATGGCATTCCAGTGTCAAACCTTCACTCAGAAATTCACCTCCATTTCCCTCCATTAACCTTACCTGCCCGTCACTCTCATGTCACCTTTCCTCCTTTCTCCTCAACGTTCATCATCCCCATTCATCCTTCCTCCCCCTTCTTCTCCTACTCGTCTCCTCTCTTAGCTAACTGTACTCTTTGCTTAATAATATCGGCTTTTCTTCCTCTTCCTCCTATTATTCCTCCTCCTCCTCCTCCTCCCCCAGGCAGGTTGTGCAGTAACATAAAGGGAAGAATAGTACCGTTAATGCCCCCTCTTCCCTTTTGCCATTTCGTCCTCCTCTTTTGCTTCTTCTGCCCTCTCCTCCCTCTGCTCTTAAGCCCCCAAACACTACACACGACCTCGCATCCTCCTCCTCCCCCTCTTCATATGTGATCTCAGATACACACACACACACACACACACACACACACACACACACACACACACACACACACACACACACACACACACACACACACACACACACACACACACACACACACACACACACACACACACACACACACACTCAATACCGGGCTAATGAGCAGAAGGTGATCCAGGTAATAAAACTCGTATAAAAAGAGGCGGCGTATTGTCAACCCGCCATCGCGTTCCAATACTTTTTTTTTTTTTTACCCTTTTTTTCGCATATTTTACCGTTTTGGCGCGACCTCATACGCACGTGATCATAATATTAATTGGTTGTTTATGTATTCATGTGGCAGGAATAAATGAAATACACAAAAATCAATACAAACTCCCCATAACAGTAAATAAATAAAAGGAGCTTAAAACAAAAAGAAAAAGGAAAAAAAACTATAATGAATAAGAGTAACATAAATAAACGAATAATACATGACAATAACTCAAAATCTGTCGATATTTTAGCAGATATCATTCACACGATCAGAAATATTTGTATGAGTATAATACCCTGTGTTATGTGTTCGGTAAACTGAATTGTGTAGCGATGGAGGAGGAGGACAAGGAAGAAGAGGAAGAGGAAGAAGAGAAGGAATAAGAAGAGGAAGAAGAAGAAAAAAAAAGAAAAAGAAAAGAAAAAAAAGAAGAAAAAGAAGAAAAAGAAAAAGAAAAAAAGAAAGAGAAAAAGACGGAGACAGAGACAGAGACGGAGACGGAAACGGAGACGGAGACGGAGACGGAGACGGAGACGAAGATAGAGAAATAGAAGAAAACAAAAACATCAGCAAGAACGAGAAGAAAAAGAAGGAGAGAGAGAGAGAGAGAAGATGAAGTAGAATAAAGAATGTGAAGAAAAAGTCCACATCCAGTTAACAGTTTAGCAATGACTCACCGCGATGGTTCTTACGGTGACTGGAGGAACTGTCATGATCCCTTCACAATGCTCTCCTCCTCCACCACCTCCGCCTCCTCTTCCTCCTCCACCTCGTCCTCCTCCTCCTCGTCCTCTCGTCCGTTTGTCATAAAAAAGCCTCTCGGTTAAGTCAACACTCTTCCTCACAAGCAACTGACTTAGGTTCTTTACATTGAGGACTTATCGAAATCTCTCCTCCTCCTCCTCCTCCTCCTCCTCCTCCTCCTCCTCCTCCTCCTCCTCCTTGAAGAATCCCGTTGATCTCCTCCACTCGAAATCATGGTTACCGTTTTTTCTGTTTCTTCTTTTTTTTTTTATTGTTCCTTCGCTCCCTCGCCCTTCGTCGCTTTATATTTGGTTTTGTGTAGAATTTTATATCCCCTCTTTTATTCTCTCTCTCTCTCTCTCTCTCTCTCTCTCTCTCTCTCTCTCTCTCTCTCTCTCTCTCTCTCTCTCTCTCTCTCTCTCTCTCTCTCTCTCTCTCTCTCTCTCTCTCTTCCTTGTTATTCTCTCTCTCCCGTTTGTTTATCTTAGTTTGTTGGTCTTTATTTATTCATTCTTACGTTCGGCCTGTTGCACCGATACACCATCTTGATGGGCCTGTTGGTGGGTCCCACCCCGTTCGTGGAGCAGGCAAGTGTTTATAGTGGCGCCATCTTATTTGGCTCATGCTGTCCCCCGAAACTCATCTTTGCTCCAGAGTCCGGGTTGATAGATGGTCTTCAGGAAAGTCTTAAGCCACTCGGCGATGATTGAAAATTGTTAGCTTGTAGCGGTGGGTGGGACTTGAACACGGGTACTCCAGGACACCGGGGCTCGCACGCTAACCACTCAGCCACCGCCTCCCTATGTTTGTTTTATTTTTCGTTGTGTTACTTTTCCGTTTTATATTTGGTATGGTGTAGTATCTTGCTTCTTTTCTTTTCAACTCTCTACAACTTTAATTCTAGTCCTCATATTTTTAACTTCCTTTTCCACTATATCTTGCTTATGGTAATTCTAATCTGTTGTTTATGTTTTGTTGTTGCATTCTCATTTTTTTTCAACTTTTCACCTTCCTCTTTATTTGTGTTTTCCATCTCTCAATCTTTATTTATTTATTTTTTGTTTCTCTAGCGTGCGTTGTTTTCCTTAGTTGCAGTTCTTGCCTTTGTGGTACTGCTCTCTAGTTGTTTTTGTTTTGTTGTTGCATTCTCATTTTTTTTCAACTCTTCACCTTCCTCTTTATTTGTGTTTTCCATCTCTCAATATTTAGTTTTTTTCTTTTTTTTGTTTCTTTAGCGTGCGTTGTTTTCCTTAGGCTGCTGTTCTTGCCTTGTGTTACTGTTCTCTACCTTTTTTTCACTTTTCTTCCCGTTACTCCTCTGTGTGCCTGGCCTCTTGTTTATCCTCTTATTCTTCTCTTCACACTTCTATTTTTCTCTCTCCTCCTGCAGTTCCTCTTCCTCGCTTCTCGTTATGGTTGCTTCTGTGTGAATTTCGTCTATGAATACTTCTCTACTGCCGAACGACAATAGGATTCGGACCAAAGGATAAATGAATACAAATGAAGATAGATAGATAGATAGATAGATAGATAGATAAAGTATAATAGAAAGATAAATAGATAGAGAGAGGTGAATTTTTAAGTGTCATGCTATTCCCTTCTTTGATATGACTTTCTTCGTCAGGAGGAAGTTCCCACCAACTTCACTTCCACGTCTCTACACATCCTCAAAAACCCTTCCACCTCGTAACTCTATATTTGTCCATGCCATGAGAGGCTGCGGGAATAATGAGAACGTTAGTGAAGCTGATAATGACTAATGATGGTGATGATGGTAATGGTGATGATGATAATGGTGATAATGGTGATGGGTACTTTTTAATGGCTCATCTTTTTTCGTTTCAGGCAAGTAAAGCGACACTGGAATTCTGGTGACCTTCAAGATTTGGTAAGGTAATTGTATTAGTTTGTTTGTGTGTCTGTCTGCCTCCCCTCCCCCTCCCCTGCTCCCCTTTTTTCTCTATCACCACCTTAGTTCCCAGCTCGCAGGTGTGACAAACTATTGCTAACGACACACCTTTCTAACCCCTCTTTGCGATTAATGTTGAGATGTTCCCTTTTGTTCTTTCAGTTTCTTTTCCTCTCTAGCTATATCATTAATGTTATTTTTGTGATCACTTCCTTGATAGTAAGTTTCTGTTTTATTTTTATGGTTGGTGGTCGTGCTTTTAAAGACACCCTGAACATTATTTTAACGACTTTTTTTTATAACGAAGAAGACAGCTCAGGGGCGAAAAAAACAAAACAAAAACAAAAAAAAAAGGTTAAAAACATTCCACATTCCACTGCACCCATTAAGAGGGCAGAGTATCGAAATTTATTGTAAAGTAATACCTTGGCTGAGAGGCGGGATATAATTGCATATCTTTCCTTGCTTTATATCGCCCATTGTCGCCGATGGGTAACGTGGTCGCAGTATATAACACGGAGGGACGAGCGATTTAATAAGCTTTCAAAATCTCGAAATTAACCTCATCTTCGCCCCTCTCGACCTTCGTGTGGAAATTAAGATCTCGAGGTCAGGAGGCAGTTCGGTAAAGTTAGACGAAGGTGTTGAAGAGTAACCTAACCACACACCTCCATTCGACAGCTAATTTAGAAGGGAAGAAGTTATACCATCCCGGGCAGGTGTGGAGGAGCGGGGTGGAGAAACAGGGCTACGGGGCGCCCCATCTGGAGAGGGCATGCTGGTCTTGTTCTTCCCAGCCTTCTTTAGTTTTTTTTTTTTTCTACAACAAAGGAGATAGCTCAAGGGCACAAAAAAAGGAAACAATAATTAAAAAAGGCCGCTACTCGCTGCTCCTAAAAAAAAGAATCAAAAGGGGTGGCCGAAAGAGAGGTCAATTTCGCCCTGATTGTACACACTGTCACTACCTCGCCTCCTTCTCCGAGTCGGCGCGTCACTGGGATAGCGCTTAACACCACTTGGGCCTCTTAATTCTTGCAGTTCTAAGATTATTTGAACCTCTTTAATCTGGCAGGTTTAATATCACGTGGACTTCTTCATTCTAGCCTGTGTAAAATCACTTGGAACTCTTAATTCTATCAGTTTTAGCAGATTATCAGGACACCTCTCCTCCCGAAATTGACCTCTCTTTTTGGACACTCCTTTGATCTCTATTCAGGAGCAGTGAGTAGCTGGGTTTTTTTTTTCTTTACGCCCTTGAACTGTCTCCTTAGCTGTAAAATAAACAAAAACAAAACATTCGTAACTCGTAGTTTTACCAGGTTTAAAATTTTAATAGGCTTAGCAACACTTGGGGACGGTTGAGTCTAGCACCACGTGGACCTCAGAATTCCAGCAGGCTTATCTTTAATTGAGCTTTTTAATCCCGTTTAGTTTTCTGTCTTTCTTAACCCGCCCGGAGCTGCATCTGGCGGCGGCGTGATGAAGCCGGTGTGCGTGCGGCTGACGTGTTCATTTGCGGGCGGTGCTGCGGCGGCCCTCCATGCCCACGAGAGGTGAATGTTAATTAAAGCCGATGACAAGCCGAGGAAAAAAAGGTTAAACGAATATAAATAATAAGCGATACGTCTTCATTAAGGACTTTGATCTTTCTTTTGTGTGTGTGTGTGTGTGTGTGTGTGTGTGTGTTAGTGGTGAATAATAATTACTACCGATTAGAATCTTGAAAATAACAACAACAGGTGGTAATATTTATAGATGGTGCGTCTTTTATCTTATACTCTGGTTTAGTTTATTGTTTCGCTGCGGGTGAATATTTGAGTTGACAATAGTGGTAATTAAGTGAGGAGGTCCAGGTACTTCATTTAATCGAAACATTTTTTAACCCCGTTTTTATTTAATTTAGAGATCAAGAAAACATGTAAATGAAGCACTGCAAAAAAGTAAACAAGGAAGCAAATAAAAGATATAGACCATTATCAAGCAAGACATCTTCCTTTAGGCTTAACATACTTTTTTCTTTCTTATTATTTTTTTCCACCGCTGCATTTTATCATAATTTTTTTTAGCGCGAGGAAACTATATATACGAAGACTAAACCAGACATCTTTATTTAACTCCGTACCCAAATAACACAACAATAACGAACTAAAATCAAACCACACATCCTCATTTAATTAAGACCCGCTACTTCTTTTTTTTTAGTTTTTATTGCCATTTTCTTTAACGGTCACCTCTTTTAAGTAGCTGACGTTTGGCGCACAAGGTAGACGGTAATTAACCCGGTAGCTGCGGGGATCATGTTTCTTAAAGGCTCTTCCCTCTAAGCAAGAAAAATGAGAAAAAATCATCACTCACACAAACCATTTCATAATATATGTCAACGCATTTGTGATCAGTTTATGCATCATCTATTTTTTGGAGGTCTATATCATGGCACAAATTTAGCCCGTCGCTGCTACATGGTAAAGCCACAAATTTGGCCCCTCACTGCTACCAGGTTAATGTTAAGAAAATGACGATGCTGCAGTACTACACGAGACACCTTCATTGAGGCCTCACCAACGTTGCCAGATGATCGTATCCACCACATTGTATTTATCCTTTTTAAGCCTCAGACTCTCGTAGCTACACAAATAACGAAAGAATATTAAAGTTAACGTTAAAAACTGTTATTCATTGATGTTTGTTTGTATTGGATAGTTGGTTTTGCCATAGATATCAGTTAGAAAATGCGATAATTTGACACGCTGGGCCTCACGTCACATACACTTTCCACAACCCTCATCACTGTCCTTCCCCGCCATTCTCAGTGTACCGTTAAGAGAAGAGACTTGCTAAGGTAGGTATTATAAGACACCTTCGCGTCTCACATCAGCTATTTCTAAAGGTCAAAGAAGGGGTCAGTGGGGTTCTAATGAGTGTTTTTTCAGGTTCACGGTACAGAGGAAGGGTCACACTACCACCAGGGTCATAAAACTACTCCTGGAAATGCCCCAAACTCTTACGAAAGCCTTGCCAAATATGTGAACTTGGGCACCGAAATATCCAGTAATAGTATAGTATAAGGTTGGTATTGTTAGAAGCTCCCACCCCTCACATCAACTATTTCCAAAGGCCAAAAAGGAGATCAGTCGGTTTCTAATGAGCGTTTCTTTAGGCTCATGGTGCAAAAGAAGGGTCACACTACAACCAGGGTCATAAAAGTACCCCCTAGATTATTATTATTTTTTTTACAACAAAGGAGACAGCTCAAGGGCACAAAAAAGGAAACAATAATAAAAAAAAGCCCGCTATATCCTACGAAAGCCTTGTCAAATGTATGTGCTTGGGCGCCAAAAGGTTTAGGAATATGACCCTAATTAAGATCATATTTTTAAACGTTTCCTCACCTCAGTTCGCCTGTTTGAAGAGCCTCTCGTATAAGTTGCTGGGATTTCTTTGGACTGTTTTGAGATCCTATAGATAGTTTTACCCGACTTCTGCAACTACAACGGGAAAATCACCCATGAAAACCAGGTCAATCTTCTCTGTGGCCTTGGAAAATAGTCGAAGTGGGAGCCTGATGCGCTTAAGAATCTGCTGGACCTTAGACAACAGAGTAATACCGTTTCCAGCTCTCGTTCCTCATTGCATCCTTACTTAGGCCTCACGCTCGTACTTCTTCTCATGTATTATCATTTTCACCCTCGCCTCTCAGTCCCGTTTAGCGCAAGGCGGCTTTTATGATACAATTATACCGTTTCGAGCGCTCATTACAGGCTGGCGCGGGGCGTGGAGGCGGCCCCGTGGCGCTCTTGGGACTGATAACATCTGGGTGAGGCACATAAATCCTGAGAGCACGTTTTGTCTGTCTCTTAATCGAAACATTGAAATATAGTCGCCACTGTTAGCTTTGGCCGAGTTAGTGGACTGCCCGAGGGGAAGGAGGGAGGGAGGATATGGAGGAAGGGGTTGAGTTGCGGGAAGGGAGAGAATAGGGTTTAACTAGGAGGGGAGGAGAGGGATTGAGGTAGGATTGCGATGGGTAAGCATGGAGGGGAAGAGAGAAAGAGGAGGAAAGAGGATGAGGGATAGGATGTAAGGGAGGGGAGAAAGAATAGAAGGCACTGGCTCGTAAGAGAGGAAAGAGATGAAGAGATTGAGGTGGGATTAAGGAGGGAGGAGAGAGGAGGAGGAGAGAAGAGGAGAGAGAGAGAAGGAGAGAGGAGAGTAGAGAGAAGAGGTAGGAGGAAGAGGTTGGAGAGAGAGAGAGAGAGAGAGAGAGAGAGAGAGAGAGAGAGAGAGAGAGAGAGAGAGAGAGAGAGAGAGAGAGAGAGAGAGAGAGAGAGAGAGAGAGAGAGAGAGAGAGAGAGAGAGAGAGAGAGAGAGAGAGAGAGAGAGAGAGAGAGAGAGAGAGAGAGAGAGAGAGAGAGAGAGAGAGAGAGAGAGAGAGAGAGAGAGAGAGAACTGATAGAACTGTAAGAGAGGAACGGGGGTAAAAAAAAAAAGAGTTAATACTAAGAATGGGGATGAAGATTATACACACTGTTAAGCTTGGTGACCTTTCAAGAAAAAAATAAAGGACATAGAAAGAAAGCCATAAACAGAACAACAATAAAGATGAAAGTGAGAAAGAAATGACAAGCATAAAACAAGGAAAGGCAGAAAACAGGGACCATAGATGAAAAGGAACATAGAAAGTGAGAAGTAGCATGTGATGATGAGTATGGAAAAGAGAAAAGACCAAGTATATATATAGAAAAAGTGAAAAGGAAAAGAAGGAAGAGAAAGAAACGAAAAATATTAAATGAAAAAAGGAGAGGAGATGAGAGGAAAGAAGGAAAGAGAAGAGAGGAGAAGAGCAAAGAAGAGAAGAGGAGAGGAGAGGAAAGAAGGAAAGAGAAGAGAGGAGAAGAGAGGAGAGGAGAGGAGAGGAGAGGAGAGAGGAGAGGAGGCTAACAAGGGCAGGTGGCTCCAGAGGGCAGGCAGGTGAGAATATTCAGGTGTCCGGTAAGACGTCGGTTACCTGTCGTTATACCTGCATGGGGCGGGAAGGTGTTCTCGCATCGTAATGCCTTTTTTGTGTGTGTGTCTTTAGCGGACGACGCCGGTGAGTCGAAGAAAAAAAATGTATTATGTCCCACTTCCGGCAACTGCTTCCTGGGACCAGCTGCCAGTGTGTGTGTGTGTGTGTGTGTGTGTGTGTGAATGGGCTTAGTGGGTGAGTATAGATGAAAGAGATAGATGGATAGACAGATTGGCTTAGATAAAGATATACAGAAATAGAGGTAGAAGGAGAGAGAGAGAGAGAGAGAGAGAGAGAGAGATTTTCCTCCTCGTCTCCCTCCTCCCCCTCCCCCCTTCCCTCCCATTCTCCTCTTACACAGCTGGACGTCTCTCCTTGCCACGTGCCGCCTTCCTATCTTCATCTACAATCTCAGCCGTCACTTCCTGCCTCCTTCCTTCCTTTCTTCCTTGATTACTCGCTCTCTTCCTCCCTTCTTTTCTCCCTTAGTTCCGTTCTCTTTCACTCATTTTTGTTTTCTTACTTCTTCCTCCCTTTCTTTCATCCTTGGTTTTTTTCTGTTTCTTCTTATCCCATTTTTTTAATTTACTCACTTAACTTTTCTCATATTACTCGCTTTCTTCCTGTCTTCGTTTCTCCCTTTGTTCCTCTCTATTTTACTCATTTTTGTTTTCTTTCTTCTTCCTCCTTTTTGTTTCTTTCTCACACTTTTTTTCATCCTCTCATTTTTCTATATTTGATTTTCTTCTTTTATGTAGTCTTTTATTTTTTTTTCCTTTCTATGTCTTTTATCTATTTTTCCTCCTCTTTGTTGCTTCTTTCTCTTTCATACTTTTTTCTTCTTGTTTTCTCTTTCACTCTTCTCTTCTTTTTTTTTTAATTTATATTTTACTTACTTTGCTACATTTCTTTCCTTTACTCTGCGTTATTTTTTCTTCCTTTCTTTTTTCTCTTTCATTCGTTTCTCTTCTATTCTCTCCTTTACTTGGTTACATTTCTTTCCTCTATTCTTTGTTATTTTTCTTTTATTTTTTCTCTTTCATTCGTTTCTCTTCTATTCTTTCCTTTACTTACTCGGTTTTATTTTCCTCTCTTTCTCAGCTTCCGCGAGACACCACGACCGTTACTATATTCTACACTTTACTGCCGGGTCTTTTTGCTCCATTAAACTTGTTACACGCGCTGGAAAATTGTAAATATAACGTTTCCTGTATTAAATCGAGTCTTGCGTGTATTCATTTTTTACCACGTATACTTTTGCTTCAAGACTTTTGCTTCCAAGATCACGATATTTCTTTCTTTTTTTCTCTGCGTGTGTGTGTGGGGGGGGGGGAGGGGAGATTTTTTTTTGTGTGTGTATGTTTGTGGGTGTGTGGGTGTAATTTACCATGCACACACACACACACACACACACACACACACACACCTGCCCTTGCTTCCTGTGTGGCACTCTCTCCTCTTGGCCCTCTGGCAGCAATTAGTCGGCCAGGTGAGAGCATAAACAGGTGTGTGTGTGTGTGTGTGTGTGTGTGTGTGTGTGTGTGTGTGGAGAGAGAGAGAGAGAGAGAGAGAGAGAGAGAGAGAGAGAGAGAGAGAGAGAGAGAGAGAGAGAGAGAGAGAGAGAGAGAGAGAGAGAGAGAGAGAGAGAGAAGAAAGAAAATAAATGTCCAAAGACGAAAATCGAAATAGAAAATAGAAGATAAGTAACCACACATAAAAGTTACCGAGCAAGCGACACACGATACACATTTAAAACCAGAATTGACGTAAAACAAAACGAGAAAAAAAATACTAAAGATAAGCCATCGCAAAAGTGAAAGGACGTAACAGCAGATTGATGAGTGAGATTTTAAAGATACAGAGAGAGAGAGAGAGAGAGAGAGAGAGAGAGAGAGAGAGAGAGAATTAACGAAACCTGGAAGCGGCAAGAACAGGGATATAGGTTCGAGTATGACCCGAGATGGCAGGATAAACCAGTCAGTAAAAATTGTGGCGCTCACTTGAGAGTGGAAGTGACCACCTGAAGGGGATAGGGAGGGAGATGGGAAGGAACAGGGAAAAGGAGTGAGAGGGAGAGGAAGAAGGAGAGAGATGGCATAGAGATGGTCCGCGCTGTGATGGAATTTCAAACCGCCATGGATTCGGGGAAGGAAGGAAGCGTGAATGTTGTAAGTGTTGGTTGGCGGAAAAATGCGAGTTATTCGTCTCTAGGAATAACAAGACATGCTGGGTGTTTGTTTTATGTGTTTTGTAGCGACGGGTGTTGGAGGAGTGTTTTTCTACGGCATAGGGACAAGCTCCAGTGTAAAGGATAGCCCGTTAATCACTTCTACTATGACAGTAAAGAGAACTGAGTGGCCAGAAGAGAGGTCAGTTTCGGATGGAGAGGTGTATTGATGCTCCTGTGCGAATGAAAATAGTAAAGGGTCGTGTGGGAGAAGTGGTGTAGCAGTAGCCAAATTAATACATGAAGGATGCTGTGACGTGAGATAATATCGTCTTTAGCTTTGAATTTCATGGGATAGTAAATTATTTCTATTGGTTTAAAATGAAAAGAGAAAACATGCAAATATAATTAATGATCGTTCTGGCATATTTTCTCCCTCTTATATTTCAAGGATTGAATAAAAGAAAAAAAAATAGATATGCTTGTGTTTAAATTTATATAAAAGAAGAAAATATTTATGAATTGCTCAACAAAAGGGTGAGGCAAAGCACAATAATTTTCTACGTCTTTGATTCATGACCTGTGAAGCAACTGTGCAGGAGCGTTAAGACAGTAAAAAAGAAATAATGAAATGGTGGTCGCGAAAAAAAAAAATCTTACATATCACCCACACGAAAGAAAAAAATAAATAAGTGAGAGTAAGTGGGTGGAAAAGCATTAAAATTCCCGTCTTTCTCAACGATGCCGCGATAACCTTGACGATAATACCCGTAACCCTTCACCTGGCAAGCACCACAACCACCACCACCACCACCACTACTACCACTACCTCCACCACCACCACCATCACCACCACCACCATCACCACCACCACCACCACCACTATCACCACCACCACCACTATCACCACCACCACCATTACCGCCACCACCACTACCTCCACCACCACCACCACCAGAAGCAGTCGACTCACTACTTCCTTGGCACTGCACGTCGCCACTTGAGGTTCACTGTAAAAAGACAAAAAAGAGGAAGAAATAAAAATAAAAATAACTCGGAATGCATATCTTCCTCAACGTAGTGGCCCTGCAAACCATTTCAATACACAATCACACACTTGTATATTCTCACGCTTACTCTGCAATACCCCAACGTCCACACAGGTAACACACACACACACACACACACACACACACACACACACACACACACACACACACACACACACACACACACACACACACACACACACACACCCACACACACACACACACACACACACACACACACACACACACACACACACACACACACACACACACACACACACACACACACACACACACACACACACACACACACACACACACACACACACTCACTCACAACGCACACACAGACACAATCCAACCCTCATTACACCACTTCATTCTCCCACACACCACCACGTACACCAACCCTCAAACCACTTCACAGGTACACCAACACACCCATTCATTCATACTACACCACCACCCTTTAAAACACACTATAGCTACACACCAATTCACTCTCACACCAGCTTTGAACCTGTCTGTAAAGGCATAACACTTACTTTCTTCTCATTCCAACTTGATCCTGCAACACTCTAACCAACCAACAGACCAGTCCAGCTCCTCCCCTCCACACATACACACACACTAGTTCGCTCCCCCACACCTCAAAAAACTCTATAGATACACAGCATTTCACTCTCACACCAGCTCTAAACCAGTCTGTAAAGGTATAACACCACTTTCCTCTTCTCCCAACACACCATCCTGCCTACAACCCGTCCAGCGGTACCCTCACACACTTAAGTTCGCCCCCACACACCTGGACGGCAAGAGCAGAGTCACCGGTGTAATTAAGGCGGAGGACACGCTGTCGAACAAGGTATGCCGTTGTTTCGCAGTCACAGAGGACGCGTTTTTATTTTTTTGTCCCTTCTCTTCCCTCCCGCGGGACATACCTAGCGGGACACGATCTCTCTTGTCTCTCTCGCTGTCTATGTAACGGCTGTGTGTGAGTATGTGTGTGTATGTGCGTGTGTGTGCTGCGTCTGGGTCACCGTTAAGAAGGAGGAAGAGAAGAAGGAGAAGCAGGAGGAGGAGGAGAAGGAAGAGAGGAAGAGGAAGGAACAGCCACTCATCTAACAGTGCTGTCATCGTAACCTGGTCATCCACGCTGCTGCATTCCTGTCATGAGTAAAGAGGTGGAAAAAAGAAAGAAAAAACAGTGACGGTGGACTTGCATTATCTTCGCTGCTGATATAGATGATGTGAGATGTTGATGACGATAAAAAGAAGGAGGAAGAGGGGAAGGATGAAGAGGAGGAGGAAGAGGAGTGGAATAACGATGCTGATTCAAAGGAAGAGGAAAATGGGGGAGGAGGAAAAGGAGGAGGAGTAAGAGGAGAGGAATAACGATGATGAAGAAAAGGAAGAGGAGAAGGGGGTAGTAGGAAAAGTAAGAGGAATAAAAGAAGAGGAATAACGATGATGAAGAAAAGGAAGAGGAGATGGAAGAAGAGGAGGAGGAGGAGGAGGAGGAAGAGAAAGAGGATGAGAAGGCTGAGGAAAAGGAAGAGAGAAATGATGATGATGATGTGATAAAAACGTACTAATGCTGCTTCCCACATTACGGACGCGCACTTTTTACTCGCTTACATCTTCGTCCTGCCCGCTGACCTTCTTTTTTTGGATGTCTTTTAACCGTGTGTTTCTTGCTTACGCCGCCGCCGCCAACGTGGAATTACCGCTTGTGTTTCTTGCTCGCATCGCCGGCAAACACACAATTACCTCTCCCGGCACGCAGGGCGGTGGCCATCAGCGTCAGGAGGCACCGAGGTATTACTTGGAGAGAAGACGAGATTTTGACACCCGGACAAATTATGGTTCCGTCCTGAAGGCCGCGCTGACCTGAGGATGAACGTGTGCTGCGGTAACTTTCGTGTATATGTCTTTAAGAATGATGATAATGATGATGATGACGAGGGTGATGATAATGAAAAAATTGATAATGCCTTGACGCGGCAACTTAGGGATGATGATGATAATGATGATGGTGATGGTAATGATAAAGGTGATAATGATGGAAAATTAACATAGAGAAGCCAAAAATATACTTGTCACCTCTGCCTTGTGTGGTGTAAACGTAATGAGGATAATAATGAAAAAAAAAGAAGACAATAGTAAAGTTAAAGATAGCCGTGCCCACATTACACTGCATGATAAAAAATAATAACAATAAGAGTTAAAGTTTTATATAGCTAAGAGAGCTCATGAAATACAAAACATCGCAGTCTGCTAAGAGTGATACAGAAAATATGAAATACAGTAATACAATAAAACACAATACAAACACAGAGTAAGGGCGTACTCCAGCTCATGCCGAGACAAGCAAAGCATCGCGTGACGGAGACCAATTCCTGCCCATTGAGCTTGATAGGAATCTTTGTTACCCGGGAACAGCGATGGACGCGGGCAGGTAAAGCAGGTGATAAGCCACTCAGCCGCGGCGGCCAGGTAGTCCCGGGAGTAAGATTGCAGAGTGGCATGCAACGGACGGAAGAAACAGAAGAAATTATACGCAGCAAAACGTTCGAGACACGACACGGCCAGAGAGGCGAGGTGAAAAAAAAATGTGGATCAAGTAAGGTAACATGCAGGAGGAAGAAGAGGAGGAGGAGGAGGAGGAAAAAGAGAAAATAAAGTTGAGTGACGAACAGAAGGAGAACGGAAAACCCCCAATCACCGGTACAGACCATCATGACGCACACACCTGGCGGGAACGTGTGTGGCCTTACTTGCTGTGGCCCACCTGCCTGTCTGCCACCACTCCACCGCAGACACACCCAACAGACCCAACACCCAACACCCTCGCCTCCGTCAGCGGTGAGGCGGCGTTTCTTACTGCATATACTTTGTTACCTTCCTTTTTTTACGGTGATGGAAACAGAACGAGAAGCGAATAAAAACAAGCCTTGAAACCCGGACCCTGTCAAGAGAAAAAGCGAGGAAGATGCCACGAAAGATGATTCAAATTAATTCCAGGTGTGCCTCGATGCTCCCCTACCTGTGAGAAAGATCGTAAAAGTAAAAATAATGCAAATAAGGAGATAAAGCTTTGACACAGATGGAGGAGGCGGGATATTGAAGCGGACGGTGGGGGTGAGCCAGAGATAAGCGGGGCGAGCCGTGTGCCGGAATGGGTTCGTGGCTCACATTACTCGGCGCACAACTCTCACTATATAATGGTCTTCCCTCCCCGTGCTCTCGATATCAGAAATTCATAAAGTCTGGTAGTTATGTCTCGTCAATTTGCTTTATGGCGAGTTTAGATGAAGGAAAAAAGGTACGTGTTCTTTTCTTTATTGTGGTGGAATGGGTTCTTTGCTCAGACACTTCTTCCATACTCGTCTTATTGGTTTTCTCCTTTATCTTTTAGTATCAGAAACCCGTAAGGTACAGGAATTATACTCGATGTAAACTCGCTTTATGATAAGTTTCAACGCGATTCAGGACATTTAGATAACCACAAGTATGACTAACAGGCGATAAAAATACTAAAACTCTCACATAAATAATGCACCGAAACTACACAAGACGCCATGAAAACACCTAAAATGCACGGCAGGAAAATTCATATAATAATAATAAGTGTAAACCCTTTGAGGCGTTACCAAGTATGGCGCCGATCGGTGAAGAGTTGGCTGTCCACACAAAAACGAGAGACAAAGGAGACGCGAGACACTTATACTAACTTAACCGGCCAATAAAAGTGACACTCGAGATTAGAAGTCAGTCACTCCGCATAAATTTACTTCTCTTATTAATTTCGTCTATATATTTTTCTCTCCCACTGCGTCTGGTAGGTACTCACCCTCCTATCTATGAAGCGTGCGTTCGGTTACTGTTATACTTAGAGAAAACTTACTATTCCCTCTATAATCTGAACACACACAAACACAGATACAAATATAATCAGAAACGATATATTTGTCCTTCTCTCTATTATTAATTTCGTCTATATTTTCCTCTCCCACTGCGTCTCGTGCTCCCACTTCTCTCTATATGATGCTTCGGTTTGGTAATATATTCAGGGAAAACTTTTATAATCTCAACAAACACAAACACGCACAGATATACAAATAATCCGAAACCTTTTATTTGGCTTCCTCTCATTATAACCTTGTTGCTGCGCCTTGGTCCCGTATGCAAAGGTCGACCGGGTCGCCCATTAGGCTCAGGCGCTCTCTCGTCAATTTGTGCCCTCCGATATGGCAGTCCAATTATATAAATCAGGCAGGTGGGGTCGCGGCCGGGTCCACTCTAATGATAGGGGGGAGCTGCTGTGGCAAGTGGGGCGGCTGACTGGGTGTTTTTGTTGGTACACTTGCTCCCATTGCGACCAGTGTGTTACGGAGGGTTGAGGGGGGTGCGCGGCGGTGCGTGACGAGCTGCCCGGAAGGAAAAACAGAGCAGAGCAGGGCAGGGTGCAGGGCAAGGCGAAGACATAATGTTTGGAAAGGAAACCTGACCCCTGAATCAATTAACCTTTTCTGGTATTGCGTAACTGAAAACAGACGGAAATAAAGATCGAAATGAATGATCCCCGGACCTCTAATTTGTCTGGTCCAGGTACAGGTGTTCAGAGTGGCCCCGGGTACATTACACTGGAGCTCAGGTGTGACAGGTGAGAATGGACCACACTAAACTTTGTGGTATTGTATAACTAAAACATTGGCCGAAATAAAAATGAAAGTAAAGCACCCATAGGCCTCAAATTCCCTTTCTTAAGCACCAGATGTTCTGAGAGGCCCCAGGGGCGATGCACGGGAGCTCAGGTGTGACAGGTGAGGTTAGGCCACGCTAACTTGATGACCAACACACCTGTTCACCTCGACCCCTCCTACACGCCCCCTTGACCACCCTAAGATCCCTCCCTCCCGCCCCCTCTCCTCCCCTTACACCCACTGACCAGCTGTGGGTGGAAAGGAAAGTTAAGACTCGCGGGAAAAGAAATGAAAAAAAGACGAACAAAAACCGCTCGCCAATCATTATGAAAAGGGAAAAAAATGGTTGGTTGGTCACGTTCGGTAATCCATCTCGAGAGGGGACGAATGATACCAGAGCAAGAATTTATAGTTTCGCAAGAGTGGTGGTAAGTAAGTATCATTGGAGGCGGGGAATATTGTGTTGAGATGTTTGGCACTGCTCATGGCGTGGCGGCCGCCGAAGGTAATGAAAGTTGTGAGTGAGATTTCCTTGTGTGACCTGAGACCTGGTGGCGGCGGTGGTGGTGGTGGTGGTTGGGTGGCGATGATGGTGGTGGCGATGGTGGTGGTGGCGATGGTGGTGGTGCAACGGTGAGTGGAATGAAGAAAAAAGTGATACCGAGAATAATTGAACGTAATGAGAGAGAGAGAGAGAGAGATATATATATATATATATATATATATATATATATATATATATATATATATATATATATATATATATATATATATATATATATATATATATATATATATATATATATATATATATATATATATATATATATATATATATATATATATATATATATATATATATATATATATATATATATATATATATATATATATATATATATATATATACTAATTTATTCATTACTTTTACTTATCAACTTTATCATCCTTAGATAACAAACAGAAAGAAACGACGAGACAAACAAGAGAAATGACAGACAGACTGACATTTAGGGCGAAAGGAAGTAGTGTATACAGCCTGCCTATCCATCTACCTGTTTTTCTTTCTATCTGTCTCTCTATCCGCCTATGTCTGTCTACCTGTATAGTTCGTCAGGTGAGGGATGGGGGGGGGGGGGGGGTAGGGTGAGGGGTGTCGTGGGAACCGTGCCAGGCAGTAAGGCTGTTAGGAGCTAATTATTGAAGATTTACGAGAAGGAAGGGGAAGAAAGAGGGAAATAAAGGGTGGGGGGGGGGGGGAGGAGGAAGGAAACAAGGGAGCCAAGAATGATACATGTTTCCCGTCTCCTATCGTCACTTCCATTATCACCATCTTCTCCCTTCCTCTTCTTTACCTGTCTCCTTATAGCCATTTTCACCTGTTTTCTTACCTGTAACTACCTAACTTTTTTATGCGGGCCTTTTTATGCGGGCTTTTTTTATTATTGTTTCTTTTTATGTGCCCTTGAGCTGTCTCCTTTGTTGTAAAAAAAAATAACTAACTGTCTCCTCCCTCGCTTTATTTCTCTCAGTCTCTGCTTGATCTTCCGTTATCATTACTTGTGTTTCGTGTTTGTTTGTTACCTTCAGTTCTATTATTTCCTCGTTCTTCTCCCTGTCTAACTGTCTCCTCACTCGCTTTATATCAATCAGTCTCTGCGTGACTTTCCGTTATTATTACTTGTGTTTCGCGTCAGTTTGTTACCTCCACTTCTATTATCACCATTCTCTCCTCGTTCTTCTCCCTCTCTAACTGTCTCCTCCGTTTATCACTCTTCTCTCGATCATTTGTTATAGCCAGTGAGTTTCCGCGTCTCTTTTTTTCTCCTCGCCTTCCTTCAGCGTCAAGCCTTGTTATGTTATGTTCCACGTGATTAATTTAATACTTCAGTGATGATAGCTTTCACGAAGGCTTGGATTGCTGTTCTTAACGTTATGTCTGTTATTATCGTTATTACTTTTATCATCGTCATCGTAAAAGTCGTAAGTGTCATTATTATTATGTGAAAGCTAATAATTTTTGATACGTTTTTGGTGTGTGTCTAAATGTTGACCGTTAGATGTTCTTTTTTGTTTGAGGCGGTGGTGGTAGTGGTTGCTGCAGCAGCAGGAAAAGTGGTAGTAGCAGTAGTAGTAGTAGTAGTAGTAGTAGTAGTAGTAGTAGTAGTAATCGTATTAGTATTATTAGTAGTAATATTATTACTACTAGTATTAGTAGTATTAGTGATAGTAGTGGTAGTAGCAATAGCTTGTAGTAGCAGCAGCAGCAGTAGTAGTAATAGTAGTAACAGTAGTAGTAGTAGTAGTAGTAGTAATAGAAGTAATAGTAGTAGTAGTAGTAGTAGTAGTAGTAGTAGTAGTAGTAGTAGTAGTAGTAGTAGTAGTAGTAGTAGTAGTAGTAATAGTAGTAGTAGTAGTAGTAGTAGTAGTAGTAGTGGTAGTAGTAGTAGCAGTAGTAGTAGTAGTAGCAGAAGTAGTAGTAGTAGTAGTAACAGTAGTAGTAGTAGTAGTAGTGGTAGTAGTGGTAGTAGTAGTAGTAGTAGTAGTAATGGTAGTAGTGGTAGCAGTAGTAGTAGTAAAAAAAAAAAAGTCGTAGTAGTAGTATTTCACCTCAGGTGACAACGAATATAGAGACTAGTAAAATAAGGAAGCTCTGTTGAGTGCCCACTCTCCAACAGGTTTTGCCCAACACCCATCGGGTCAGGTGTAACCAATCACCAGCAACAGTGCGGCTATGCTCTTCCTTCATAGTCTATAGGGAGGAGCTTCTCGCCTGAATCGTAGTAGTAGTGGTAGTAGTAGTAGTAGTAGTAGTAGTAATAGTAGCAACAGTATTATTATTATTATTATTATTATTATTATTATTATTATTATTATTATTATTATTATTATTATTATTATTATTATTATTATTATTATTATTATTATTATTATTATTATTATTATTATTATTATTATTATTATTATTATTATTATTATTATTATTATTAGTAGTAGTAGTAGTAGTAGTAGTAGTAGTAGTAGTAGTAGTAGTACAAGTAGTAGTAGTACAACTTAAACACACACTCAAAAAATTTCAACGGGACTGACTATTCACCTTTCCTGCTGCTGTACCTACTTTAACCGTTGTTGTTTTTTGTTGCTTTATATATATATATATATATATATATATATATATATATATATATATATATATATATATATATATATATATATATATATATATATATATATATATATATATATATATATATATATATATATATATATATATATATATATATATATATATATATATATATATATATATATATATATATATATATATATATGTATATATATATATATATATATATATATATATATATATATATATATATATATATATTTATCTGTATATATATATCATTACTGCCCCGAACACCTTCACGCCATTAGCTTTATTTATGGCCGCGGCGGCTGATGCGAGGACGAGGTTGACAGGCGGATAAGTGGGAGGAAGTTTTTATACCTATGTATCTTTCTGTCTGTCGACCTTTCTTGAACTGTGCACTTGAATGTATTTTTTCTTATAGCCACCTTGTGCTTTGTAGTTTGTATTTGTACTGATGAGTAGGAGGAAGAGTTATTTTTTCAATTTTTCCTACTGTCTGTATTGAATCTTTTCTAATATCTCTGCGTCTTTTTAGTACCGTTAACATAAGGTATTTGCCGCTTCCTTCACCTAAATCATTCTCCTGGATTGCTATCATTATGTGTATTAGCTCATTTTCCTCTTCATTTTCCTTTCCAGTTCTTTCTCTCTCCTCTTGCCTCCCTCACTCTCTTCACCCTTCCTGCATTTCCTCTTTACTGCCTCAATTACCCCTCCCATTAACCTTTCTCTCTTTTCTCCTTTCCTTAAGTATTCATTTCTCACTTCTCATTGCCTTTTCCTATCCTTTTCACTTTTCATTTTTCATTTCACATTTCTCCCTTTTCTCCTTTCCTTCTCCTTTCCTTTTCATTTCTCATGCATTTTTCATATTCCATTTCTCATTTCTCCCTTTTCTCCTTTCCTTAAATATTCCTTTCTCATTTCTCAGTGCCTTCTCCTTTCCTTCTCACTTTTCATTTCTCATTTCTCCATTTTCTCCTTTCCTTTTCCTTTCCTTTTCATTTCTCATGCATTTTTCATATTCCATTTCTCATTTCTCATTTCTCCCTTTTCTCCTTTCCTTAAATATTCCTTTCTCATTTTTCATTTCTCGTTCCTCTCTCATTTCTTCTCCTCGCCCCTCACCTTCCCTTCCTGACTCATTCCTCTTCAGTCCTTCACTCTCGCCTTTCCTCCTTTGCGGTCATACTCTTCACCACTCCGCCATCACTTTCTTTTCCTCATTTTTTATCCCACTTCTTCCTTCCTGCATGTTCTCTTCCCCACTTCCTCTTCTCCCCTCTATCTTCGTTGTATTTTTTCTCTCCCTCTCACCAATTCTCCTTGTAACCTCTTACCTCTCCTTTTACCTCCCTCCCGCTTCTTCATCTCTAGTTTCTCCTCACTATCGGACAATCTTTCCCTCCTCTCTTTGTTTCCCCCCTCATTCCCTTCATCGTTACCTCTTACCTACGCCTCTCCTCCCCCCTTTCCCACTCTTTTCCTTTTCTTTCAGTAATATGTTCTCCTCTTCTCCCCATCTTTCGGCACATCATCCCATCACCCTAATGTCTAACCCCCCACTCCTCTCCCTTCATCTCCTCCTCTTCCTCTCCTCATCATCCTCTTAGTCATCTTCTTAATCCCTCTCATTTGTTGTCCGTAACCTCTCACTTCCACCACTCCCTCATGCATCCTTCTCCTTCCCATCATCCCCTCTTAGTCCTCCTACTCCCCCTCTCCTGATACATTCCCCCTTATCATGCCAGCAGTGCCCATGGGTAGCGTGCCCCTCGCCCTACGCCCCCGAGGAAGCCATTACCCTTGACCTTCGCGTCTCAGGGAGGGGCCAGTGACCTTACCTGGGCCGCGACATACCTAGGTGTGTGTCCCGCTGTCTTGGAGTGACGCGTGAGGCCCATTGGCTGATAGTCTTGTCCACTCCATAACCTTTTTACCATCCACACTCACTCCACTCCCTCTCTCCCTCCTGTACTTTGCCATACCTTCCTTTCAGTCTGTCCATTCCTTTCCATTCTGTCTATCCTTCCCCCTTTCTTTCTTTCTCCCTTTTTTACTCATTCTAGCATTTTTTTTTCCCCTTGCAACTCTTCGTCCCTTTCTTATTTGGCTCTTCTATTTCTCCTTAAACAGTCAACCTTTTTTTTCTTTTTCCAACTTGTGTATTTTCCCCCTTTATTTCCCTCTTCCCTTTAGTAGCCTGTCTTTTATGCCTTTCCTTCTTACTCTGTCAACTCTCCGTCCCCTGTGCACTTCTCAAGGTGCACTCCATTCAGCAGCCTGCTTTATCTCAACCCTTCAGGCCTGCCTCCTCTCTACCCTCTCTTTGCCTCTCAACTTCGTCTCCCTTTCCCTCCTGCAACTTGCTGTAAGTGCTCTTTTTTATTTCTTTGTTTTATAATATTTTTCGCGTTTTTTCGTCTAGCTAAAGCTTGCGGTTCGTGTTTTTCCCCTTTTAATATTCCTTTATTATTATCGAAAGTTCTGATGTTTTCTGTTTTGGTCTTTCTTGATTTATGCGTTTTGGTTCGTTTTTACTTCCCATTTATTTTGGAGTTGGAAAAATCTGCAGTTGGTGATGACAAACAGTAGACAGGGTGGTTGCAAATACTACTAGTGCAGACACATATGGTTCTCCTGTAGATTACAATTTTTTTCCATCTCTTTCTTTCCTTAAATTCTTGATGATTTTGCGTTCCTTTCTTCCTCTACCTAAATTATTTCGGTATCGTACTTTTTTTCTTTTTCTTTTGCATTTTATTTTACACCATTTTTGCTTCATGATCTAAAGCGATTTATTAGTTCTCGGTTTATGTCAAGATTTATTTATCCTCCACGTGCCTTTTTTTCGGTCGCCACATCCGCTCCGGGGTAGTTATTTCCAGGTTATGAAGAGTGCCTTCAGGTTTTCCTTCCTTCTTTTCTTTTTCTTGTATCGTCTCTCTGCCCTTCCTTCGGTGATACATACACTTTGCATAACTACGTCTTTCTCTCCTTATTTCGTCATTGCGTCGTGCTGATTTTGTCTTC